>NC_043711.1:55257119-55423896 GCF_006229205.1 Suricata suricatta
GTCTATGCTGACAGCTCAGAGCCTGGAGCCTGCCTCAGATTCTGTGCCTCCCTCTCTCTCTGACCCTCCCCTGCTCACACTGTCTCTCTCTGTCTCTCAAAAATAAATAAAAAAACATTAAAAAAATTTAAAAAAAAAGAAAGAAAAAGGACCTGTTTAATTACAATTTAATTTGGGACAAGATTGACATCTTTGGATTTGTTAAATATTTTTTTGACAGAACTAATTACACAGAGACCTCTTTCTCTTATTGATTTGTTTGTCCAGTCACCAGCCCAACGCCTCCTGTGCCGCCTGTGTGCTGGGGTTATGCTGTCGCAGGACAGACAGGCTTTCACATGGGAGAAGAGTAGGAGAAATAATCAGGGAATTGCAATGTGTTGTCTATGCTGTGACTAAAAGAGCACACAGTATATACTGGAGAAACATAGAGTCCAGACACAGGCTTTTCTTGGACTGGGGAGAGAGATGGGGCATTGTCAGGAGAGATCCAGAATTCATTGATGTTTGAACAGAGTCCTTAAGTTTGAGAAGCAGTTAACCTAGTGGGGATGGAACAGTGGGGGCAAGGGCGCCTGGGGAGCTCAGTCGGTTAAGCGACTGACTTCGGCTCAGGTCGTGATCTCACAGTTCGTGAGTTCAAGCCCTGTGTCGGACTCTGTGTTGATAGCTCGGAGCCTGGAGCTGCTTCAGATTCTGTGTCTCCTTCTCTCTCTGCCCCTCCCTCATGCATGGTGTCTCTCTCTCTCTCTCAAAAATAATAAACACTGAAAAAAAAAGAAAAGAAAAATGGGGGCAGAGAGGAATTTCAGGCCAGAGGGAGAGCCTTCTTCAGGGCCAGTGGTAAATCACGGAACTCTTTAAGCCGGCATATTGGTTTTGTGGGGCTGCTCTAATGAAGTATCACAACCTGGGTGACTTAGAGCAGCAGAAATGTATTGTCTCATGGTTCTTGAGGCCAGAGGTCTGAAATCATGGGTTGGCGCGGGGAAGTGCCAGGAAAGGGTCGGTTCCACCCTCTCTCCTCGTAGCCTCGGCCATTTCTTGGTTTACGCGTGGCTCTCCTCTGTGCCTGTTCACATGGTGTTCTCCCTGGGTGCGTTTCTGTTTCTTATCTCAGATTTCCCCTTTTTATAAGGACACCAGTCATTTTGGATTGGGGTGTGCCCTAATGGCCTCATTTTAACTTAATTACCTCTGTAAAGACCCTGTCCGTAAATAAGGTCACATTCTGAGGTACTGGGGGTTAGGACCCCCATGTATGAATTTTGGGGAGGGGACAGAATTCAGCCCATGATAGTTGGGGTATGACATGATCTGACTTGCACTTGTAACAACCATCGGAGGGTGGCTTGCATGGAGAGAGGAGAGGGCAAGGAAGTGAGGAAACTGGCTGTACATCATAGAACTGAAGGTCTGGCGTAGAGAAATGACCTTGGGCTCACAGAGGAACCAATGATGAAAGAGAGAGCAAGGAACCAGAATTGTAGAACCTGGTGTTTGTAGGGCTTTGGGGATGGAGCACCTCTGGGCTGCCTGTTATAAATGGCATACCAAATGCAACCCTCTATCTTTGTGCCTTCTGCAAACCCAGTTAAAATGAGAGTAGACACACCAGGAGAGGAGGATGGTGGCAACCAAATTGTGGTAGCTGGGAAGGGGTAGTTGACTGAGCAGACTAGAAATGGCTGGAGCTCAGGCCTGAAACACAGAAGCAGCTGGACCCCGACATGGAGCCCCGGGGATCTCTGAAATTGGAGGGACCAGGCATGGGGTGGAGAAAGGAAGGATGGGCCAAAGTCTATGCAGGAGGTGGCCAGATCCCCTCCCGACCTATGTAGTCTGGCATTTACACCCCCTTCGTGCCTGCGGAGGACCACTGGTTTACCTTCCAGGTCATCACCTGATGAGATTAACATGCAAGGTCTCTGGGTGCAGAGACAGTGAGCACCACTGAGAATGGGGCATCACACGCAAGGCAAGGTGAGACCTTCCGTCCCTGCCTGAGGGCTCTTTCCCTACTTGACTCCAGGACCGTGGACACAAACCTCCCAGACAGGAGATTAAAAGATCCCATTATGAGGGACACCTGGGTGTCTCAGATGGTTAAGCGTCTGACTTCAGCTCAGGTCATGATCTCGTGGATCATGAGTTCGAGCCCCACATCAGGCTCTCTGCTCTCAGTGCAGAGTCCCTCTGGATCCTCTGTTTGCCTCTCTCTCTGCCCCTCTCCGCTCTCTGTCTCTGACTCTCAAGATAAATAAATATTTAAAAAAAAAAGATTCCATTATGAGAAGTTGAAGAGCCCAATGAAAAGCTCCATGAACCCTAGAAGTTGGAAGTTCTTTAGTAAAATGTTGTGACCGGATCACCTAATCAGCTGGCAGACCTGTAGCCCTTTGTTATTTCTTCATTCTTCAGTCTGAGGGGCTGATCCTGTCAAGAGATCCTGAGACATTTGATAACCTCCTCTAAAGTGACCAGAATATAAACCAATAAACATATCCGACGGAAGCACTCCATCTCTGTAGTCTCAAACAAAGGAGATAAGATGAATACAGGAAGCAAACAGTGGAAGAAAGCAGGAGAAAACTTTTTTGCAGCTTAAAACAGTCCCATCAGACAAGAAGAAATACTATACTCCTGAAATAACAACAGGAGCTGTTTAAAAATAAGACAAAGATGGAAAATATGAGGGAGACATTAGGAAAAGTGGAGGTTTCATTCTGGAGGTCAAACATCCAAATAACAGCAGTACCAGAAAGAGAAAGTGGAAGAAATTATTAATGAATTGATTTCAGAAAGTTTCCCGGAACTGAGGAACAAGGGCTTCCAGATTCCAGAGAGGACCATTAGTTCTCAGCCCATTCGCTTTTGAAATAGATCTATTCCAGGGCACATCGTCATGAAATTTTAGACCATAAAGGACCAACATGGATCCTAAAAGTTTCCAGGGAGGAAGACATATTTTCTATTGCTGCATAACAAATTACTCCAAAACTTAGTGACTTAGAGCAGGGAGTGGCAAGCTTTTCCTTAAATATTTTAGGCTGGCGGGCCAGATGGTCTCTGTGGCAGTCTCTCAGCTCTGTTATTGAAGTGCGAAATCAGCCATCGATTGTACCTGAATGAGTAGTTATGACTGTATTCCCATAAAACTTTATTTGCAAAAGCATGCCATCACTTCAGGGCTCTGTTTTGCTGACCCTGGCCTAGAATAGCAGCACTGTATCTCACGGTCTCTGTGGGCTTAGGTGGGTCATTTGGTGCCGGGTATCTCACAAGGCTGTGACCAAGGTCTCGGCTAGAGCTCCAGCCCGAGCGGATTTGATTGGGGGTGAATCTGCTCTCGGACTGATTCACATGGCTGTTGGCCGGGTTCAGTTCCTTGTGGGCCATTTGAGCAAGGGCCTGTTTCCCGTCACTTGGGTCTGGCAGGCTGGCAGCTCCCAGCATGGCAGCCTGATTCATCGAGTGAGCAAGGGAGAGAGTGAGCAAGGCAGAAGTCACAGTCTTCTGTAACCCAAGCTCAGAAGCAACACTGCATCACTTTCACTGCATTCTCTTTGTTAGACGTGAGTCACTAGGTCCAGCTTACATTCAAGGAGAGAGAACTGCCATCACGAGGGTGTGAATGCTGTGAGATGGAGAGCGCTGGGGCCATCTGATTATTAGCACCATGCTCTAACCAACTAAGCTAACTGGCCACGCACCATGGTGGCCATCTTAAAAGCCTGCAAAATACCTCAAGAAGAAAAGAGAAGAGGTTGTGTACAAAGAGTTAAGAATCTAAGTGTCCAGAGAGCAGCAACACTGGAAACTATAAGACAGCAGGGCAGGGTCTTTATAGTTCCATAAAAGAATAAACATTTAATTCCAGAGAGAACAATGTTATACTAGAAAGGACACGTAAGTGCTCAGCAAGGGATAATGTTTACACAGTCATGTTGTAAGCATTAAACACTGAGCTATACAAATGTTACAGTCACACTCATTGGGATGATGGGGTGAAGGGAGATACCTATGGAGGTGTGCGTCAGGGAGCTGAATTCTCATCTTTCATACGATGTCAGTAGATGGCAGAATTAGAAACATCGAAGCAAATACTTAAAGCTGCTAAACTCATCTAGGCTGTTTCTGGGGACTTGGGGAGAGATGAGCCAAACATTGATAGACTTTATGTACCATTTGATGTCAACAGAAACAAAATTTAAAAAGAGAGGGATCTAAATGCAGTGTAAATATTCTGGGTTCGATTCTGGAACAAAAAAAGACAGTAGTGGGAAAGTGTTAAATCCAAATAGTTTTGAGTTTAATTAATAGTATAGTTAGCTTCTTAGTTGAGAAAAAGGATCCATGATAATTTTTTTTAATGTTTTTTTCTTCAGTTTTGAGAGACAGAGAGAGACAGCGCAAGCAGGGGAGGGTCAGAGAGAGAGAGGGAGACACAGAATTCAAAGGCAGGCTCCAGACTCTGAGCTAGCTGTCAGCACAGAGCCTGACGTGGGGCTCAATCCCACTAACTGTGAGATCATGACCTGAGCTGAAGCTGGACGCTTAACGGACTGAGCCACCCAGGCAGCCTGATAATTGTTAACATTAAGGAAGGCTGGGCAAGGAGAATACAGGAACTCAATACAACTTGTATTGTTTTTGCAACTTTTTTTGGGGTAAATCTATAGTTATTCCAAGTTAAAAAGGTTTATTTATTTATTTTTTAATGTTTTATTTATTTTTGATACAGAGAGAGAGAGAGAGCCTGAGAGGGGGAGGGGCAGAGAGAGAAGGAGACACAGAACCGGAAGCAGGCTCCAGGCTCTGAGCTAATTGTCAGCACAGAGTCCGATGCGGGGCTCGAACCCACGAATGTGAGATCTGGCCTGAGCCAAAGTCGGAGGCTTAACCGACTGAGCCACCCAGGTGCCCCAAAAGGTTTATTTTTTAAAAAAGAGAAAGCAGGAAGGCGGTGGTGATGCTCTTGAGCTTATGAGGGATAGTGGGTACTTCCTGAGCTGCAAACACAAGAAGAGTGGGTGGGGGGGGGGGGCAGGGCAGAGGGGGGGCCAGGCTTGGTTTAGACACTTGAGAGAGGCCCGTGCATCCAGGTACATCAGATGTCCCATGGGCAGGACCTCCAGGTTAGAATCCCAGGGCATCAGCCAGCTGCCCACGGTAATTGATGGGGAGTAGATGGTATGTGTCTATGGGTTGAGTGAGAGAGAAGAGAAAAGGACTCTGTGCTGAGCTCTAATGTGAATCAAAAACATTGGGGGGGAAAAGACTATTTTTATAGTTTGATTTTCACTCCTGCTTGTCGTTCTTTGTATCGATTCACTTGTTTTCATGTGACCAGCGATCTGATTTCTATCTAATATTATAATTCGGATCAAGAGCTAGCAGTGTTCAAAGCCTGCAGAAGCCATGCAGGATTAATTGGGTGGAATCGACCTTGTACGTGAGTAATAGGGAATGGCGCAGACTGTGGCCAACCAAAGTGTCTGCCCAGAGGAGGGGGGCTCCAGCTCCAGCTGCTTGTTGCCAGATAGGTATGCGGGTTCGTTCTTGACATATCCTCTGATTTTTCTACAGTTTGACATGAACCCTCTCAGGTTTCAAGTGTTGGCAATCAGTTTACATTTTTGCTAACCAAATAGAATGTGGCTGTTGACAAAAAGCGGCTTTGCGGGCTACTTGTTTGAGACCGCTCTTCAACGTTTTCCCTCTGCATGTGCTCCAGTGGACTGGCAACAAGGTGTTGGATAAGGCTGCTTGACAAAGTTGGGGCGACACAGTGCTGTTTATGAAATCCCTGTGACCCACAGGGCTTGCTGATGTGAACTAGATGCAGTCTGCAGACGTTTAGCCTCTTGCTTAAAGGGACTTTATCGCCTGGCTGACCCTTGTCACGGATGACCGTGTCAGAGAGGACAGGGTCTAATTTCCTGCCAGAGTGAGACAATGTGGCCCTGTGACCCATGAGCCCATTTTCCTAGCCTAGAAGACTCATCTAACCTGGCAGACTGGCTCTTCATACAGCCATGCCGGAACATTCCCCTCTTAGGGTATTTGCAGGTGGGATTTGTGTGTTTGTTTCCAGCCCCACCCTGCTGGTGGCATCTGGGGGAAGTGTCGCTTTTAGTATTAGAGGGAAAAACCGCAAACCCTCTAATGAAGTTTACGGATCTGCAGTTCTCCAGCCTTGTCTCCTTGAAGTTCTTTGTACGTACAGACATCACAGTGGCTCTTTTCCAGACTGTTCAGGCACATTCTCAGTCCTCCATGAAATCTTAGAAATACCAGATTTCCTGGAATGGATTTGGCGACTTTCCTGAGGCTCCCAAATGCAATTTGGGAGCCACAGATCTCGTTCCTCTCCCTCCCCTTCTCTGTGTGGCCTGACTGAAGTCTGTAGCCCACATGTGACTTTGAATTTGGAGGAAAAGAACATTACACATATTTTTCATGTGATCACTTATTAACCTCATATTAAAAATTGGCAAGATCATCTTGTTCTGGCTGCTAGTATAGCTAAGGAATGTTTTCCTGTTTATTTTATGCCTTTCGAGCTGTGTTTCATTTCTCGCCGTACCCTGATGAGGTTACATTTTGTGGAGGGCTGTTCCTTCTCCGGCTCGTTGACCGGCACCGCGGGGGGTGTATGTGGACCCCTGGACGCTCCAGCGTGTTTTGTCTCCTCAGCCCAGGGAGGGGCACTGGAGCTTGTGGCTTAGCTTCTCCTAGGAGTTGTAGGCCATTTTGGAACCTTCTGTGATTGTCTGTATGTAATGCTTGCCTTCGGCACTACAGTCTGTTTGAGTTTGTGAAAATGGAAGTTGTAAGTATGACCCCCTTTGTAGGGTGTTCGCATGGTGTTATAGAAGGGTACGGATTTAGAGCCAGAAATGGGAGCAGATATTTTATGTGAAATCTCTCACCTACAGCAAGCAGTGGGTCTATACATCCTAAAATTAAAAAAATATATTAAGTTTTCAATTCAGATTTCCCATTTTGCCTTTTCTGGCTATGTGACCTTGGACAAGTTGGGCCGCTTCTGAGCCTTGGCTTTGTTATCCTGTTGATAAGGGTGCTGTCCCTACTTGTTGACTATACAGGATTATTATTAAGGATCAAATGAGGTCGTGGGAAAGAAAGGCAGTTCAGAATTAACATCAATAATCTATCACACACATGCTGTTATTTTAAAATATGCTAGATGAATTTGGTGTTTGAAGGAAACATAAGGATATGCATGGCCACCTTTTCTGTGAGTGTTCCTAAAGTCATAGTTACCTCTCCGCCGTAATCCCCCGTGAGGGGAGGGACCAAAAGACAAGTAAGGACTGGCCACCAGCCATATTCGTTCCTTGAATCATCACAAATGGCCCTTGAGAAAGGCTAGCTTTATTCCTGCCAATGAGAACGGGGAGGTGGGGAGCATATTGGCAGGACTGCCTGGCTGGAGAGGCCACTCTCCCGACCTGGGCAGGGCAGCCTGGAGGCCCGCTGCTGGGCCTGACATGTCCTGGACCCAGGGCCCGCTCTCGTCTGCTTGCCTCCTCGATAGTCGTGGTTCTGGGCCCTTCCTGGAGCCAGCCTTGGAGGCCTAGAGCCTGTTCCTTTTGGGCCAGGTGGCTGTCCACCTAGACCAAACCTCAAAACGTCTGTTAGTTGCAAGAACCTCCAGGAAGCTGTTAGTTATAGATCTTAGTCAGTTCTCATCTAGACAGGAGGAGAAGTGGAGAAGAATCTGTATCCAGCTCTGCATTTGCTTGGTAGAGGATGGAGTTCCCCAAAGGGGTTGTTTTGAATCCAATATTAGACGTAGCTAACTTTCCTAGGCTTATTGCATCAAGAATATTGATGTGTGGCTTTTCCTGATTTTGTATTTCTGGATTGAGGTACATTTCTCAGGGGTGGGGCTATTGGCCAGAAGTCATAGGTGGTAAGAAAGAAAGATAGATCAGAATGATCTCTGTACTGAGAGAACAGAGGAGGGAAAAACCGCTTATTTTAGCAGCTCTTTATCACCACCTCTCTGCCTCCTTAAGGGAATTTGTCTCTTTGCTGACATGTAGATGGGAAGGCATTTATAAGCCCCATCCAGACCAGGGGAGATCTGTAGCTTGGTGATGACAAGCTTTGGAGAAAACATAGAGATATAAGTCCATTTATTGCAGGGTTATGTTTTCAGCAAAGCCTTGTTTTATTTCCTGCTTGACCGTTAAATATTGTCACTCCCAGGGATATATCCCATTTTTATCCTGACATCTCTCAGAGTATTGCCTGTCTTCCTGCAGTTTTAGCTGTCCTGTGTGTGCTGGCAGTTCCAAATTTCCCCACACATCCAGGTCACATCTCTCTGTCTCATCTCCCTTGCCTGCTCTTCTCCTGGTATTTTAGGTGGGCCAGCAGCAGGCTGGAAACCCGCCCAGCGACCTTGACTTATCACACTCCCTTGCCTCGTTCCAGTTCCTTGTCCTGTTCACTTAACCTTGAAGTTTGCCTCTTCGATCAATCCTCTTGTCTCTGCATGACCACTTCTGTACCCTTGGCTCTTGGTGCTGCTCTGCGGCCCTCAATCCCCAACCGATCTGTCATGTGTCCTTGTTCCCTTGGGTTTCATCCTCTGCCCTGCGTGGAATTCTCCATCAGAAACACATCTGATGCTGCTGCTGCTTTGACCACAATGTCGCAAGGCTCGCCTTCATTTCTCTGATCAGCCGGCAAGGTGCTTAGCTGTGCCTCCAGTCACCTCCTCCCAGCTTTCCCCCAGGCTGGAGGCCTGCACCCTGCTAGACGCACAGAACTCATCACCATTTGCAGGACACTCTGCAGCTCCATCTCTGTACTTCGCTCAGAATGTAAGTTCCGCTTTCATGTGCTTCCCCCGGTCCCCTGCCCAGGTAGAAGACGACTGTTGATTTCGAGCCCAAGTGTCCTCTTCTCTCCGTGGGCTCCTCTGATTCCTTCCCCCGCAGCCGCTCCTCCCTGGGAGCGCTGTGTGCCTGCATCCACCTGCAGGCAGAGATGTTCCTCGAGGTACTCGAGGTCTGTTGCAGTTCATATGATTTTTCCTGGCAGCACTGTAAACTGTGTGCGCAACGCAGATTTGCCAGGGGAATGATGAGAGCCCAGTACAGGGCCAGGTGCATGGAGGCTTTGTCATGTGGTGTCACGTGACTAAGCACAGCCACCATCCAGGTGGCTGTACCGACCCAGACGCCATTGCTTGGCTCTGTTGGTGTGACCACCTGGATTGCTCAAAGCTCACATCTTCCTTCCAGCACATGTGCTAATCGATGGCTCTTTCCAGCCAGCCAGTAAGGGAAGCTTGTCTCCCTTTGGGAAGGATTGGGCTTCTAGGCTCCTGAAGATGCTGGGTGTGGGTCTGAGGGATTGGGACCGAACAGTTTCCCAGCATCTTGTTCTTGAGCTCTGTGGTGGGAGCATGAATGGAATCTTGCTTTAAATACAACGGGAACTTGTTACTTCAAGGAGCTTTGCTGTGGATCCATTTGTGAGGGCGAGGAGCTTCTCCAGCTCACAGTCCCCTTCTGCTCTCCCTGGGCAGGGTATGGTGTGGGAGCTCAGGGCTTAGGACCGCTGCAAAACGTTCCTGCCTGTCTGTTTTAATGACTGAAAGCCAGAAGGCAGCAGAGCCCCATAGAAAGGAATGTAGCCTTGTTGTGTTCTCTTTACAATCGAGTTACCTTGGCGTTTTGCCAGATAGATTTTCCTCTTCTTCTTCTTCTTCTTCTTCTTCTTCTTCTTCTTCTCCTTCTCCTTCTCCTTCTCCTCCTCCTCCTCCTCCTCCTCCTCCTCCTCCTCCTCCTCCTCCTTCTTCTTCTTCTTTTTTTTTTTTTTTAAATGAAAAGCTTTCCTGGCAGATGTCGGGAAGCCACTTCTAGGGTATTGATAGTTACCAAAAAAAGGCTCTGGCTTCCTCTCCCTGTCAGCTGACTGTGCGCTTTCACATCTGTGCCGTCATCCAGAGACGGCCAAGCGCCTACAAGTGCCCATTTCAGCGAGGTTCCTGGCACATGATGCGCCCTGCAGGGCACATGGCATGCGGGCATGGTCAGCTGCTGTCCAGTCAGCTATGCTGTCTTCCTCTCTGCTGACCCCATTGCCCTTCCCAGTTCCCTAGGTGGCACAGGAGGCCCTGTGATCTGGCAGTGTCGGAACCTTCCAGAACTCCCTGCCTCTGCCACCGGTCCCCCTCGCTCTGTGCCCTGGGCTGTGCTGCCCCTGGCAGTCTGACCTCTGCTGTCAGCCTGGACCACTCGCACCCTGCTTCCTCGCTGAAATACCGTCAGTCTCTCCGAGTAGAGATCAAACGCCACCGGGAAGCCCTCAGAGGGGGTGGGGAGAGTCAGCCAAGCCTGGGCTGCAATCCTGACTTGGCTGCCTTCCAGCTCTGTCTTTGGACAGTTCACCTCCCCTTGGTTTCCCCTCCCTGCCACCGTAGAGCATGGCCTGCTTGGCCTTGCCTGGTGCCTTGTTGGGGTGAGCTGGATCCTCAGAGCAGAGCCTGGTGGCGGGAGGTGTTGATGTGGGTTTTCCTCCTTCCCTTCTTTCATGAAGCTCATCATGATCTTCCTACTGGAAGGGATCTTTCCCTCCTCTGTACTCCTGTGCCTTTGGTGCCCTAGTGGGAGAACTCAGTCCTTCCCACCTTCCCACCTCTGTTGCACCTTGATTACAGATGAGCTTCTCTTCTTTCCCTGTAAGTAGGTGCTTTGTGGCATTTGACTCATGTCTCCCGCAAAGCCTGGCCCAGCCCCTCGCCAGGGCCCCGTGCTCCACAAATGCTGTGCGGAGTGTGTGAGCATGTGGCTCACAAGCTCTAAATCTGCCTCTCGGAGGTAGCCAGGTCCCTTTGGAGACAGCTGACCTGCCTTTGGTTATGTTTATTATGTGCACTGGTTTTGACTCTGTATTAACATGTATTTTTTAAGAGGAAATAAATGAAGGCCTATGAAGCGATGGCCCATCCGTGTGGGCCACAGTGTTCTCTAATATGAATCACCATGACAACATGGTGGCCTTCACATTTCACCAGTTAGGAAGATGAACTCTCCTGCCCACAGATGCTGAGCGGATTGGGCGCCACCACCCAGCACTCCGTGCCGAGGTCTCTTCCTGAAAGGCAGCAGACCTCATTACTGGAAACCTTTCCTTGGTTGGGGGGGTCAACAGACCGCAGCTGTGACCCCTTGTGTCCCTCATGTCTCCCCCTTGTCTCGTTCCGTTCTCGGTGGCAACCCAGTCTCTCCTGCTACTGTTCTCATGGCACCACCAGTGGGTCTAAGACGGCCTGAGGTGAGCTGCTGATGCAGACGTTGGGCTGGGGGGCTGGGCCCGCACACCTATGGTGTCGACTCCCAGACCCACCAGGAGGCCTGGAGGTACAAGGATCGAGTTTGAAGATCAGGTTAGCAGATCAGCTGGAAGCTTCTAGTGGGATGTGGACAGCTCTCTTGTGCCTCTCCGCAGCCTCCATGTCCACTGGCGGGCCCTACCTGGTGAAGTCTGTGGGTGGCAGACTCCTGCCTCCCTTTGGTAAGGCCAGTCTGTGTCACAATGGAAAGGTGGGGTTACAGGCTCCTTAGTTCAGGCTTTTTTCCAAAACAACACTTCTCTCCTACAGAAGGATACATCGAGCCCAGGGGCAGGTACAGTAGGCAGGATTTCTGACAGTCGCCCAGGAGGACGTGGTCTTGTTCTCGGAGCCCATCAGTCTCACAGTGGTGGACAGCTAGGACCTGTTCCTGAGCAATTTGATAGCCCAGCGTCTGCTAGAGCGAGCCATGCCTCGCGGCCAGTTGTCCAGACATCATATGAAGGCGGTTCCAGTTTTGGTGGGAGTTGGCAAGGAAAGAAAAAGACATGTTCATCCCTTGGGTCCCTCCCACATTCAGGGAACATTATGGTAGGCTCCACCGCTCCTGTCCCCCGTGTCAGGCCACAGCCCATAGCCAAGCCCTGGCAGTCACAGCTGCCCCACCTTCCCAGCCTGCCAGGGAACTGCTGTCCTGAGGCCCTGGCATCTGTGAGTTGACTGAGGTCATGAGTGGCCATACCTAATTGAGGCTTCTCGTGGTAGTCAGGTGTCTACACGGACACCCGTGTGTGCGTGTGTGTGTGTGTGTGTGTGTGTGTGTGTGTGTGTGTCAGGGAACATTTGGCTTCTGAAAATGTGTACATAGAGAAGATGGGGCTTCCCAGCTCTGGAATCATTTTGGCCTAGGGAACCCCAAAGTACAGCATCCTTAACTTGAAATTCTGGCTCTGCCACTTAGGACTTCTGCAGGACATTGCTAGGCCTTGCTCTGAAGGAGAATTATCCACTCATGAGGAAACTTGAGGAAAGGCCAACTTGAAGGAACCTTTTCTTTGGAAAGCTGCCTGGGCCACCTTTTGTCACAAGAGATAGCGTAGCTTAGTGGAAAGAGCCAGCTTTGGAGAGAGACCTGGGTTCCAGTGCTGGCTCTGCCACTTGTCAGCTGTGCATTCTTGATGTAATAAGCACACCTCAAGGGAGCTGTCCAGCTCACAGGGATGCCCCCACAGGCCACAACTGCACTGTCGCCACTCCATTGCCCCCTTCTTCACGGATCTGCCCATCCTCTCTGTTAGAGGCACATTTCTTTCTTTTTTTTAAATTTTTTAATGTTTATTTATTTTAGGGAGAGAGAAAGAGAGACAGATCGAGCAGAGGAGTGGCAGAGAGAGGGAGACACAGAATCTGAAGCAGGCTCCAGGTACTGAGTTGTCAGCACAGAGCCCAATGTGGGGCTCGAACCCACGAACCGTGAGATCATGACCTGAGCTGAAGTCAGACACTTAACTGACTGAGCCACCCAGGCGCCCCAGAGACACATTTCTAATGGACACTCAAGCTTCTTACTTTGGCCTCCTTGGCTGCAGTGGCTAGCTATGGTATTTTTAAAAGAATTTATTTGGGCGCCTGAGTGGCTCAGTCGGTTAAGCCTCTGACTTTGGCTCAGGTCAGATCTCACGTTCATAGGCTCGAGCCCTGCGTTGGGCTCTGTGCTGACAGCTAGCTCAGAGCCTGGATGGAGCCTGCTTCCGGTTCTGTGTCTCCTTCTCTCTCTGCCCCTCCCCCTCATGCTCTGTCTCTCTCTGTATCAAAAATAAATAAAACATTAAAAAAAGAGAATTTATTTATTGAGGTATTTTATTGAGGTATAAAAATGAATGCACAGGTCTTAACAGTTCCACCCATTTTTACCTGGGTGTAAGCACGACTTGGATTGAGATGTAGATAATTTCTAGTATCACAGAAGGGTCCCTGGGCCCTCTCCTAATCAGTACTCCTCAGACATAACCTCTGGATCGGCTGGCCGTGTACTCACGGAGGTGTATGGTGCGGCCTTCTTTCCTTTGTGGTTCTTTGGCTGCACATTATGTCTGTGATGTTCTTTCATGTTCTATTTAGCAATAGTTTTACCTTTCCCATCTCTGTGTAGCATTTCATTCTGTGAACATGTGTATTGAGCCAGCCTACATGATGGACATTTAGGTTGTTTCCAGTTTGGGACTGGTACGAATAATGCTGTCGTGGGATTTTTGTCCGTGTGTTTTGGTGGACATAAGCATTGTGATTTTTGAGCATTTGCCTGGAAATGGAATTGGCGAACACTTTCCCCCAAGTGGTTGTATCCATTTCTAGTCCCTCCAGTAATGTATGAAGCTTTTGGTTACTCCACATCTTTGCCATTATTTCCTCTTGTCATTTGTGGAAATTTGAACTATTCTGGTAGAGATACAGTGATTTGAATTTGCATTTCCTGATGATTGTTGAGGTTGACTTCACTGTTTTCCAAATGCTTTCAAATGTTTGTTGGCCATTGAGATATTCTCTTTTGTGACATGTCAGCTTAAATCTTTTTGGCTCATTAGAAAAGTGTTAGATTGCCTTTTATTTATTTATTTTTTTATAAAGTTGTAGGAGTGCTTTATATCTTTTGAATTGGGTCCTTTGTTGAAACTCTATAATCCAAATACCTTCTCCCAGTCTGGGCCTGCCTCTTTACTTCCTTAGTAATCTCTTTTCTTAAGTCCCACTTGTCAACCTTTTCTTTAGATGTTTAGAACAACATCTTTGCCTATACTGCGGTTATGAAGCTAGTTTCCACTGTCTGCTGTTTCCTTCTAGAAGCACTTTAGAAAATAACAGCCTTATGTAGATAGAATTCATATAACATGGAATTCACCCTTTTAAGCTATACAATTTAGTGTTTTTAGTATAATCATAGAATTCTGCAATAATTACCACTATCTAATTTCAGAACGTTTTCACACCATCCCCAGATACCCCTTACCCATTAGCAGTAACTCTCTTCCCTCCCAACCTCCAGCCCCTGGAAACTATATGTCTATTTTCTATATCTGTAAATTTGCCTACTCTGGACATTTCATGCAAATAGAATTACAAAATACACAGTCTTTGTGTCTGGGTTCTTCTGAACGCAATATTTTCAAGGTTCATCTATACTGTAGCATGTGTCGAGGCTTCATTTCTTTTTGTGGCTGAATAATATTCCATTGTATAGATATACCACATTGTATTTTTCCATTAATCCGGTGATGGCATTTGGGCTGTTTCCACTATCTTGTTATTATGAATAATGCTTATACAAGTTTATAAAGAAGTTCTTATTGGACATATGTTTTCAATTCTCTTGTTAGTTATTGTTCAATTCACTTATATGGTAATTCTTAACTTTAACTTTTTGAGGACCTGTTTTTCCAGATGGTTCTCCACAGTGGCTGTCACACCAGCAATGTGTGAGGGTCCCAGTGTTTTTACATTTTTGTCAGTGCTTGTTATTGTCTGTCCTTTGGATTATAGCTCTTCGACCGGGTGTGAAGTGGTACTTCTGTGGTTTCGATTTGCATTTCTCTAATGATTAGTGATATTGAACGTTTTTTTATGTGGTCACTGGCCATTTGTATATGTTCTTTGAGGAAAAGTCTGTTTGAATCCTTTGTTCTTTTTAAGTTGGGTTATTGGCCTTCTTAATTTTGGGGTTGTAAGAGTTCTTTATATATTTTCGATATAATCCCTTGTGAGAGAAATAACTTGCAAATATTTTTACCCATTTTATGGGTGTCTTTCCTCCTTCTTGATGAGAAATACAAATGTTTTAAATTTTGATGACGCTCAGTGTATCCATTTTTTTCTTTGGCTACTTGTGCTTTTGGTGTCACATCAGTGAACTCATGGCCGAGTTCAAAGTCATGAAGATTTATCCTAGTGTTTTCTTCTAAGAGTTTGATAGTTTTAGCTCTTAAATTTAGGTCCTTGATCCCTCTTGAGTTACTTTTTTATGTGGTGTGAGGGAGGCATCCAACTTTTTTGCATTTTGTATCCAGTTATACAGGCATCATCAGTTTCCTTCCCCATTGTGTGGACTTCACCTCCTTGTTATTGTCAGTTGACTACAAATAATAGGGTTTATTTCTGGACTCCAAATTCTATTCCATTAATTTATAGGACTGTCTTTATGTCAGTATCACACTGTCTTGATTGCTGAGCTTTGTATCAGGTTTTGACATGAAGAGATATGAGTCCTCTAGTTTTGTTCTTTTCCCTGACAATTTTGACTATTTGGTGTCCCTCAAGGTCCTTTGTGAATTTTAGGATGTATTTTTCTATTTCTGCAAAAGGAAAAAGGCAGCTGAAATTTTGCTAGGGATTGCACTAGTACTATATTTCAATTTTTAAACAAAATCTTTCTCATTTAGGTCTCTAATCCAATATGAATTAAATTTTGTGTGAGGTATCAGGTAAGGATATCCATTCATTAAAAAGATCACTCTTTCCTCACTGGGTTGATCTCAGGAGGACCTCTGTCATGAATCAGTTGACTGTACGTGCAAGGGCTGTTTCTGGGTCCATTCAGTTCTGTTGGTCTGTGTTCTTGTCCCATGCCAATAGTAACTTGTTAATTATTGTAGCTTCATAGTCTGTCTGATTACCTCATGTCTTACTACTCCAGTTTCGTTGTTTTCAAGATGGCCTGGGCTTTTCTAGGTCCTTTGCATTTCTATATCAAGTTTAGAATCAGTCTGTCACATTAATGTCTAGAGATTAATTTGGAGAGGATTGACATCTTAACATTCTCGAGTCTTATGCTCTCTTTACCTTCTTATCCCCCTCCCCCCCACTTCCCACTGCACTCCCCACATATACCTATGTGTTCAGGCTGCCTCAGCAGTGTTTCAGAGATTTCTGTTTTGTGGTGATTTTGATCATTTTTGTTAGATTTATTTCCAGATGTTTTTTTATTTTTGAGTGCTAATGTACATAGTATTGGTTTTCATTTCATCTGATTGTTTTTAAATTTGTTGTTATTACATGGAAATACAATTAATTTTTATATAACTTAAACACTTTGTATCCCGCATCTTTGACAAGTTAACTTATTAGCTCAGGTTGTGTAGTTTCCTTATGCAGTCTTGTCTAAATGTCATGGTGATTTCACTTTTTCCTACCCAGCCCACAGGCTGGAATTTTTACAAATTTCATTTATTTTCTTGTTGTGTTGTACTGCCTGGATCTCCAGTATGATGAGGGATAGAAATTATTATAGTGGATGTTCTCTTAATTGTGTACCTAGGGAACGTAATCAATATTTAGCTATTAAGTATGATGTTAACTATAGGTTTTTATAGATAGGCTTTGTCAGATTTTTTTGGCCTCAGTTTCTGAGCTTTTATCATGAGTGTTGAATTTTATGTTACTCTTCTGAGTCTTTTGTGTTCCTTTATTCCTTAATGTGGCGAACTTTAATCAATTTTGTTCAGATTATTGAGGGTGGCACCTGGATGGCTCAGTCAGTTAAGTGTCTGACTTCAGCTCAGGTCATGATCTCACGGTTTATGAGTTGGAGCCCTGCGTCAGGCTCTGTGCTGACAGCTCAGAGCTGCTTTGGAGTCTGTGTCTCCCTCTGTGTCCTTCCCTCCCTGCCTCTCTCTCTGTCTCTTAAAAATAAACATTAAATTTAAAAAAAGGATTATTGAGGCATAATTTACATACAGTAAAATTTATCCTTATTGTATATAATTCTGTGAAGTTTGGCAAATGTATACCATTACATTAAGTTCTCTGTGTATTATAAATTGTGTCTTCAAAATGGTGATATGATGAAGGCATTTTTATAACTTGAGTTAGGTAAGGAAACTGAGACCCAGAGAGATAGCTTGTCATTTATCCAGGGTCTTATATCTAATGAAGAAAATCTAGAGACTCAGAGCTGTGTCTTCTGACTCCTAAACAGATGTTTGTCACCATGCTGTCCTGACAATGGCAGTCTGCTATTAAGGCCCCTTCCAGGGATAGCTACAGCTTCCACTCCCTTCCCAGGGCCAATTTGGGTCAGAAGAGGTAGGACAGGATCCAGCCAGTGACTGGAATAGTGGGGGGAGCTGAGAGTCCTTGGTCGTCCATGGGAAGAACACCTGGACTTGAGAGATGAGCGAAAGCTCCCCAGAGACGGTGAGACTTGAGACTTGGAGAGTGAGTAGGGGTTAACAGGTAAAGGGGATTGGGAGGGAGGAACCAACCCGAAAGAGGAGACCATGTGCCAGAAGATGGGAGAGACTGAGAGGTACCCTATGAGAGTCAGGGGCAGGACCCCATCATTCAAGTGCTGAAAGCCATTGTAAGGAGATTCGGTCTTTATTTTATGGACATTGTGAATCAGTTGAAGGCTTTTATGCACATGATCAGATTTGTGATTTGAGACAATTCTTGCTGCAGTGTGAGGAATGATCTGGAGTGAAACCAGACTGGGGGATGGAGAGTAGCTCTGGGCTGCTGTGGTAATCCAGGAGACTGTCCGTGTGGCCTGAGCCAGGAAGATGGATGGGAAATAGATAAGGAATGGCTCAGGGAATATTTACTGGGAAAAATCAATAGCACTTGGTGAATGCTCAGGAGAGGAGTGAACGGTAAAGACAGGAACATCAAATTCTGTTGGAGTTGCTCTGGTTGAGATGAGGAGTTGGGGGGGTCCACCTGACTGTCCCTTCTGTGCTGGGGCAGCTCCTCGGGGCCCTCTCCGGGAGCATGGCTTGAAAACCACCAGCCTAAATCAGTGCCTTTGGAGAGGGGCTGCATCCTCCTGACCTTTTCCTTGGGTACGGACACTGAGGACCCCTCCCCTTCTCCTGGCTTCTAAGAGGTCACTCTCATCCGGGATCCCTGCCGCTGGTCCTTCTGTCTCCTTTGCTGCAGTCCTCCTCTCCTCCCCACCTTAAAGGTTAGGGCTCTGGCCTTACATCCTCTGTTTCTTTTCAGCCTTTGTGGTTTCCCTGGAAACTCATCTCATCCCTGGGTCTCGTTTGTCCCCCATAAGCTGAGAAGTCCCTTCAGCTCCAGCCTGAGTAACAGGCTACTCTACTTGGCGTCTCCTTTGAGATTCTCATGGGTCCCTAAAATTCAGAGGTTGGCTTATTCTCTGTGACCCCCCCCCTTCCCCACAGCCTACCTTGTGGCCTTGCTGGAACGAAAGCTTCTTCTTCCCTTATTGTCTGGGCTTCATTAGCTGCATCACTATTCATATATTTATGTTCCCTCTCAAAGGCCCTTGTTCCCTAACATTGCGTCAGCAGCACTGCCTGGCCCATGATAGGCCCAATAAACATTTTTTGAATGACTGTCCTGTGACTCCCAGGAACAGCCCATTGCCTGACTCTTCCGTTGCACTCAGGAAATGTCGATGGTAGTAACGAGTTCGCCTACTGCAGGGCCTCTTTGTGCTGCTGACCGTACTTGGTGTCCCTGGGCTCAAAGACGGAGGAAAGAATATGGAGTCTCTGCAAGGTGTGTTTAAGGCTGTGATGGAGTAGGGAATAGAGGAAAGGAACAAACGTCAAGTACTTACTGTATGCTGGGTGTCCATCGTCATCGTCTCCTTGAACCCAGGCTGCAATATCACAACATAGCAGCCCCCACCCCCCACGCCCCACCCGTGCTCCCCCCAGGAAAATCGAAGCTCTGTTAGGTAATGTAACTTGCCCGAGATTATACAGCCAGGACCCGAGGCTGGATTGGAACTTCTCATTACACTCTGCCTATCTGATGAATGAGACTGAATGAATAAGCAATTAGCTGTTTATCTGCTGTTCTTATTAGCTAACTGTGAGCTTGAGAGCAGAGAGTGTGTTTTATGCCTTAGGGTCTGGCACAGAGTACATGCTTAAGAAATGGCAATGGAACGAATGGTTGGAAAAGGTGAGGAGAATGCTGAGCTAGGAATTGGGTCTGCTGCCCCCTTCCTGTGCCCTGGTAAGTCACTCATTACGACACTGCATCTTTTCCTCCCTCTAAAGAGGGAGAACACCTTTTGCCTCCAGCCCCTCATAGATGGAAGCGAGTTAATTAGGTAAGTTGGCAAAGCTTCCCAAACACTTGGCACAGCGGCGTGTGAACTCGGGGCCACAGCCCGCTCCCCATGGGCGGCAGCAGGAGACTGTCTGAAGGTTGGGTACAGGTTCTCACAACACTGGCACAGCCTCTGACCGTGATGCCAGCCTCTTGTGTCCTTCCTTCTGTGGAAGTCTCCCCTCTCCACGGGCTGCAGGGCCATCCTTCATGTCCCTGTTGTTCATCCTAACTTGGGGCGCCTGACCCCTGGTAGCAACTGGAATTCATTGTTTGGAAGCCATAGAAACTGGCCCCGCCTAACTTCAGGGAAAGCATGTGTGATAGAAGGTGCTGGGGGGCAGCCAAGGCATCAGGCCCACACGAAGGCCTCTGGGGGTCTAGGAAGCAGGGACTCCTGGGTAGCAGGCCTGTCCTGGATGGAACAGGACACCAGCCGTTTTAAACTCTGCTTAATGGGTGCCTCTGTCCGGGATTGTTCTCATGAGAGTCACTGGTGATCTCTGGCGAGAAGAGGGGAGTTCATTCTGGAAGGAGAGGGATCAGTCAGAACTATGCAGATGTCAGTTCCATCCGCTCCAGTTCAGGCCCACCCACCTTCAATAGAGACTCCTCCTAGAACCTTCCCTTGAGATGTCACCCTTTGGTCTTCTGAGCCCCCACATGTGCACTTGTACCCATGAGTGGTAGCCCCTCTGTGGTCCCAGACATTGATCCTCTGCCCTCCTTTGTTTCTTGCTCGAGGTCCAGCTTAGGGATTTACCAATTTTGTTGATCTTTTCGAAAAACCCATTTTTGACTTTGTTGATTTTCTTCTATATTTTGCTTCCTGTTTCATTGATTTTTATTATTTCCTTTTTCTACTTACTTTGGGTTTCGTTAGCAGGGTTTTTGTTGTTGCTTATTTTTTGGTTTCTTAAAGTGGAACTGTAGTTCATGGATATATTTCTGTTCTAATGCACGTGTTTAAGGCTGTCAGATATCTTTTGATGCCCCTTTCCCCTGTCTTCTGCACATTTTGCCCAACACGTGTGTCATTCAGGGGTTAGCCAGAGAATTGGGCAGCGTTTATATACACAGGTTTGTATTGGGGCTCTCCTTTCTGGGGTGTCTTTTTCTCTCTCTGGAACTCAGATTTCTGCTTTTCTCTTTGGTTTCTAGGCCACATGGGGGCTGCTTTTAGGCAAAACCTGTTAAAAACCGTACTCAGGAGAGTCCGCAGCCGGGCACCCGGTTGGTGGGTAGCGGGCGCCCGAAGCCCCCAGGGCAGGCCCGGCCGCCCCTCCCCGGGCCCAAGGCGCTTGGACTGGAAGGAGGCTTGGCAGCCAGCCTGGCCTGATCAGTCACCACCCTGCCGGGAGTGCGCTGACCCTGGCAGGGGCGGGGAGCGTGGGGCGTGGGGCACTGGGACACACAGCCCGGCCCGGGGACATGGCAGCCGCCTCTCCCGCCAGAAAGTTTCCTAGGAGTTGGCTGCGCGCAGCGCGGGGCCTCCTGGGGAACCATGAACGTGTTCTGGATCCTTGGCGACCTGAGCCACCTCCTGGCCATGATCTTGCTCCTGGGGAAGATCTGGAGGTCCAAGTGCTGCTCCGGCATCTCTGGGAAGAGCCAGATCCTTTTCGCTCTTGTCTTCACCACCAGGTACCTGGACCTCTTCACCAACATCATCTCTGTCTACAACACAGTCATGAAGGTGGTTTTTCTCCTCTGTGCCTATGTCACAGTGTACATGATCTACGGGAAATTTCGGAAGACATTTGACAGTGAGAATGACACAGTCCGCCTGGAATTTCTTCTGGTCCCTGTCATTGGTCTGTCCTTCCTTGAGAACTACAGTTTCACTCCCTTGTAGATCCTCTGGACTTTCTCGATCTGCCTGGAGTCCGTGGCCCAGCTCTTCATGATCAGTAAAACCGGAGAGGCAGAGACCATTACTACTCACTACCTGTTCTTTCTAGGGCTGTACCAGGCGCTCTACCTGGCCAACTGGATCGGGCGGTACCAGACTGAGAACTTCTATGACCAAATCGCAGTGGTGTCCGGAGTGGTACAGACCATCTGCTACTGTGACTTCTACTTTCCTTAAAGGAAAGAAGTTAAGCCTTCCAATGCCAATTTGAGGGCCCCACAGATGGTTCTACACGTTAACAAGCACACACAACAAACGATTTGAAATGGTCTCCTGGATGACTTCTACAGGACTTGGGCCAAATGTTAGAAAAATGCTTAGTGGGGAGACTTCAGCAGAGCACTGATCATTCTACCTAGAAGACGTTCTCCCCAATCTCTCCCTTAAATTATAGCATCGATAAAAAACAAAACACAACACCCAGGCCAATTAGAGGAGCAAGGTGCCTCATGTTCACCGGACATCAAGAAATCTTAGGTGCTTAACCCAGATGTGGGGCAGACAGCCGACTGCTCTCCATGGCGCTAGCATGAGCCGCCCACTGGGGAACAGTCAGTCCCACCTGGCAAGAGGTCCCTCCATGTCGAAGACAAATGGCCCAAGAGCTCAGACTTCAAGGAAAACATGCTGCCGTGGTGAGGTTCCCTTTCCCGATCAGAGTCAAGTTTAGGCAGTGACACAAAGAGGACAGTCTTACAGGATGAAGTGGTGTTACTTTTCACTTCCAACTCGCCTTCAGAAGCCACAGACGGAAGCCGAGAGATCCACTCCAGGCGCTGGCAGTAGTCGCTGGCCTCACTGTGGCAGCTCCGCACGGAGTACTGAAGTCCAGCTAACAACCCGGGGAGGCACCACCACGAGGGCCATTTTGTCAGTGAGGAAACCAATGCTGAAGCCTTTCTGGGACTCAGATCTTTCCAGTAAGACCACTCAATCCCACCCTCCCTTCCATGTTTTTAGGTACTAAGGTTATTACCCAATTTTGGTCTTGAAGCAAATAAAAACTGTAAACTACCACCAGACTGTAGTCAGAGAATTTTTAAGCAATAAAAAACTCACATCTTAAAAAAAAACAACAACAACAGTACTCAGTACCTTTTCCTCTTTCTGCGAGTCACCTCTCTTCAAACCCTTGGTCGCATCTGGTTGTCTTCCAGGGCCTTCAGAGGGCTACCTTTTGTATTTTGTCTGGGAGTTACCATTTGCTTCCTTTGGGACAGGTGGCCTAAGGGGACCCCGTATGGCTTGTGCTGTGCAGGAGTGGATCTCCTCGATTGTGCTGGATGGCACCATAGCACCAGGTTGCCAGATGCGGTTACAACCCAAGGGGAGGAGGGGAGGAGGGGGAGGACAGGGAGGACGGGAAGAGGGAAGGAGGGGGAGAAGGGTTGGAGGAGGAAGACATAGAGGAGGGGGAGGAGGGCTGTGGGTGTTGCACCTCTTCACAGCCCCTGGTACCTCTGACCAATTAAGGGCCATGCGGCCACCTAGCCGGGCCTCCCAGGCTTCAGCTGTGCCCGTGTGCCGAAGGTCCCCTCAGCCCTGCTGCTGGCTTAGGCCGTGGCCGCCCGCACACTCAGCTGTCCCCCGGATGCCTCTCGCTGGAGACCAGTGCACAGTGTGTTCGGGCTAGAATTTGCCATTTTCCTCACCCACTGCTCTTCCTGTTTCCCTGCTCACTTTTTTCTATTGTAGACACATTCTTCCTCATCAAAGGAAAGCCTCTCTTCAAAGGAAAGCCTCATCATGGCCATTGCTTTGGTTTCTGGCCTTATCGTCTCTTGTCTAAACCATAAATTGGTCACATGGTCTTTGGACCCTTCTCTCCCTCCCCTTTGCATTTGACTTCAGCACTGCCATGAGCCTGACCTTAGGAAGAGGCCATTTTGATTATGAATGCCCCTTATTAAAACTCCTAGGCACCTCTCCATTTCCTAGACCCTTTCCACAGCATCCGGGGCCCTGTGGGCTCTGGCCTTGCCGCGCTCGACTGGGTCTGTTCCTGGTCGCTCCTCACTCCCTCTGGGCTCTGGCCAAATGGTGCCACTGCTCACAGGACAGTTCCTCCACGTGCCTGCGCCTGCCCACTCACCGTGTGGCATGTCCTTGGCCCCCTTCTCTGCCCAGTGGATGCTCTCAGTCTTCAGCTAGACTGCGGCTTCCTCTCTGAACCCCCATGACTCTTCTAAGATAGACTTGGGTGACCTCTCCTCTTCGGATGCCTCTGGGGTAATACTTGTTTTGCTGCAATTAGTCGGGTGTCTGTCTCCCCAACTTAAATGGCGGGCAGTGTCCTCTCCTAATTTATCTCTGTGTCCCTGATATCTCAGACAGAGCAGGGCCCAGCAGGACATGTCACAGTCAACAGAGAACTGTCTCAGGGCCAGAGGCCACCTGTTCTGGGTTGGTATCGAGCTCCTGTGGGAGTCACATACATTTCCCGTTGGGTTGGTACATGTGTGCCCTGTGGCCACTGGGCTGAGAAGCTGATTCGTGCTCAGTAGGTAGACCTCTGACTCATTCTAAATCTCCCTAAGGAAGGTGACAGTCTCCTGCCAATCTCGAGGAAGGAAAAATTAAGAAGTCTGTTCCGCCTCACCCCTGCCATCTGAAAGGAGAAGACTGTGTTTGGTTTAATGTCTGGATGGGAAAACACTATCGATGTTTGTTAAGCGCTGAGCACATGACAGGCTTGCTGTGGGCTGTGTGGGACTGTTTGTGGCTGTTTGAGCTGCTGTTATTTGGGCCCTTCCTGTAGAAAGGCATAAAAGGTAGGATAAATGCTTTGCAAAGGTGTGTGGCCCACAGGTGTTGATTAAGGAAGACTGCAAAGGGACTTGGGATTGTTGATGATTAGGACGTGCCTGGAGCTTTTCACATGTGATGTTGTCAGTCTTCCCCACAGTGCATATAGAGAAACTGAGGCACAGCGAGGCAAGGTGGCTTTCTCAAGGCCTATCACACAGTAAGGCTCAGCAGGGGGGTTCCAAAAATGGATGTCTGACTCAGCCATCAGATGTGTCTGATGGCTCGTTAGAAGCCCCGAGCAACCGTCTCCTGTCTGTTCTCTCTCCAAACACATATGATTAATCTATGTGAGCCTCATCCACCAACCGTGAGAGACTGCCCTTGATAGTGGGGGAGGGGGTTCCTTGGCCCGGGAGGTACAGAGCACTTCCTGCAGGCCCTTGGCTCCGTCTCTGGCATGCCCACCCCAAGCTCGGTGCCAGTCATCCCGCAGCTGCCTCCAAGTACTTGTGGGACATGAGTGAGAGCCGGCAGGACCCTTTTTGCAGACGTGGGCCGCTCGTTTGCTGCATGAACATTTGGGTTTCTGGGCGGGGATATGCATCTTTACAAAGGAAGGGCCATGCTCATTCTTGCCTTTGCCAAGGGGAGGACACAGGATGGTCGGAGAGTCTTTGGTTCTTGGAGTTGCTACCATCCTCGTACTTGAGCACACATTACTTGCTCTTTCTGCTCTTTGAATGTCTGACTCACATAGGACGTTATGGTGGCCAGAGACCGTGAGGAGACAGTGGGGGGGTGGTGAGAGGCCAGCGTGGACTAGAAGTGATCACAGTCCACTGTGTAGGAGCCACCACAGCGCCTCTCAGAGGGAAGAGGGAGGGTCTCCTCAGTCTGGAGGAGGGCGGGAAAAAGCATCAGGTTAGCATTTCGTCCTTCTCTTCCCCGTTTGGGTTAGGCTGGTGTCAGATCAGCCCTCCTGCTGTGCTGGGTGCCCCTGCGATGAGTTCAATGCCTAGTGGGACAGACCGGGCTCACAGGGGTGTGACCAGGGGCACAGCGGGAAGCTGTCAGCAGTCAGCCCCACACAGGTGCACACACTCACACACACATGTGTATGTGTGCCCTTGCACGCATGGAGGCGCGCATTCACACACAGCCCTTCAGCTGTGAGCAGAGTCAAAACCCTGTGCTCACTCCTAGGACTTGCTAGGTAAGGAGCCACGTGAGGTTGAGTGCACTTTGCACGTCTGTGCCTGGATCTGTGCCCCCATCAGGACACCTTGCCACCTTCTTTGGCCCAGGAGCAGACCTGGCTCTTTCCAAAAACTCAAAACCTCTTTTAAAGATAGAAGATTTGGCACTATAAAGGATGTGCATAAATGTGTTAATTCTGAAAAGAGTTTCTAAGCAATATTTTGAATAGCAGCAGTTTTGTTAGAACTTACAATGCCCCTCATAGTCTTTAATAAAGACCTATTGAGGCGGGCATTGGGGGCTCAGTCAGCTAAACTTTCAACTTCAGCGCAGGTCATAAACTCTCGGTTTGTGGGTTTGAACCCTGCATCAAGCTCTGCGCTGACAGCTCAGAGCCTGGAGCCTGTTTCAGATTTTGTGTCTCCCTCTCTTTCTGCCCCTCCCCTGCTCATACTCTGTCTTTCTCTCTCTGAAAAAAAAAGTCCTATTGAGGGGTGCATGGGTAGCTCAATCGGTTGAGTGTCCAACTCTTGATTTCAGCTCAGGTCATGAGACCAAGACCTACATCAGGCTCTGCTCTGAGTATGGAGCCTGTTTAAGATTCATTCTCTCTCTCTCTCTCTCTCTCTCCCCCTCTCTCCCTTTCTGTCCCTCTCCCCCTTCCACCCCTTCCCTCCCTACCCCTTGCCCCTCTCCCCTGCTTGTCTGTCTCTCTCTTAAAATAAAAAAAGACTCACTGAGAAGCAGTGTGGGGCGGTGGAAAGAATGTGGGCTTCATAACCATGCAAACCTGAATTCAGACCTAGCACTGCCCTCTGCTAGCTAAGTAAGTCTCTTCCCTGGTGAAGTGTTTGCTGGAGAGTAAATAGGCACCTTCCCAAGAAGACTCTGAGGGCCACAGCAGTGTCTTAGGTGGCCTTGGTTATGCTTTTGTTGACCTGCAAGTATAAATCCAGTTTGGCTTATGATTATTCTGTGTGTCTCTGCTGGGTACCATGTCACACAAATAAGACATGAATCGAGGCTTCGCTCACGAAGCTCCTGTATTTGCCGGGGGATCAATGGCTATAGACCACTTAGCACAACAATAATTTGAGTAATTGTGATATGCGTGTAAGGGCAATGGGAGAAACGAGTCTATTTGGTTGAGAGGAAGGAGTCAGCCAGGACCCTGATGGCAGCCATAGAAACCAGCTCTGGCTGTTGTAAACAAAGAGGGGATTCACTGGAGGGATGCTGGGGGCCTGCCGTTGGGCATGGCGGGTGGAGCTGGAAGGCGTGGGGAAGGAACAGCCTGGAAGCAAGGGAGCTCTGAGGGAGGCGGCTGGTTCTGAAGCCCTTCCAGTCAGATCCTCAGCGTAGCACTGTCCCTGCCACTGTCTCTCTGCCCTCTGTCAGCCCCTCCAGTCTGTGTCATTTACTCAGCATCCACATTTAGAGCCCGAGCCAGGTACCAGCCCCAGGCGTTCCCCCCACCCCCGGCTCCGATGAGTCCGGGGCAGAGAGTGCACGTGTCTGGCCCCACTTAGAAAGAGGGCGTCATGTCCCCCTGCCCCCAAGATCCCAAGGCAGGATTTTAGAGGGTGCTGAAGATGAAGGGTTGGGGCTTGGACAGCTGAAGGACAGCAGGGCCTGCGGGCATACCCTTGAGGAATCTGGCAGGCAGGCTGGCTGGGTGGAGAAAAAGGCGAAGACCAGCAGGAGCCAAGGGCAAATGGCAGGGGAACTCTGGTGTGTCTGTGAAAGAGTGAGTGCAGCTGTGGGAACAGACGGGTTTTCCGGGGTGGGCAGACAAGCTCGAGGAGCGGTGAGTGTGACTCGGTTTCTCCTATTGTTCCCCCGCCCCTCCAGGCAGGGATTGTAGATGGGCCGCAGAGTCAGAGCAGAAGTCAGAATGGCTCCTAGGGCCCTAAGGCCATAATGTCACCGGGGTGAGCTCTGCCGTCCTCAGTGGCTTGGCCTCTGGGCGGTGTCGTGGAAGCAGACCCAGGGCCCAGCACGCCTTGTGCTGGCTCCATGTGGCCCTTCTGTGTTCCTAGTGTCCCTTTAGCCCAGGTCTTGGTGGCAGAGGTGGAGGGGCAACTGCACGGAGCCCACGATCCCTGCGGTATCTGCTGACACAGTTGCAGGTGCAGAGCAGGAGCCGAGCACGGGCCACGAGCTCCCTGTTAGTCAGGGGCTGCCTCTCCAGCCCCTTTGCCCTGCGGCACCTGCAGAGTGCTCACTAAACTGTTAGCACCCCTGATACTCCGCTCCGAGGTCCACATCAGGGCGAGGAGGGACTGCTCGGGGAGCCCTGGCCGTGGGGGAGCCCTACATTCATGGTCCGCTGCCTCTGCTTCCCAGTGTGTTTGTCCCCTCTGACCCGCAGCCTGGGTTGTGGACGAGCCCGTGTTCTCTGTGAGCAGCTGCAGTTCAGCCGCGTGTCAGCATCAAGCAGCGTCTCCGAACTCTTAGCATTTGTAGTGCGGTGAGGGGCGGCAGCAGCGAGGGTGAATGCAGCCTTCCTTTCTCCCTCCCCCGCCTCTGTCTTTCCAGCCTGCGGATCCGATTCCGATGCGAGGGGAAGCTCGCCTCGCCCCACTCTTGCTTATTTCTGGTGGCATGTTGTGCCCTGCGCCGGTCGACAGCCCTGCCTCGCTCACATTTTCTTCTCCATCATTACTTTTTAAAAGGTGTTCAGCTAGAAAATTGCATATTATTTCCTCTGTAAAGGTTTCTCCTTGCCGCCTTTGTTGGCATACAGCTGTCATAACCATCGTTGATACTTTGTGTGCTTGTGCTTGCAAGCACACTGTGCGGGAAGAGAGATAATCAGGCCATCCTCCTGGGCAGCAGCCTTCCAGTTTGGCTTTTATGAACTGGATTTAAAAAATAAATAAATAAGATTATATCACTCTCCTGCTTAAAACTTTCCAGTGGCTCCCTACTGTTCCGAGAAGACAGCGTATACTCCTCAGCGCAGCCTCAGCCTGGCTTTCTCCCCGCCCTCCTGCTCTGCCCATCTGTGTGCCCTGCTGCCTGTTCTCTTGTCCCTATGCCTTGACTGTGTTGTGTTGATTCCTACGCTGGAGCCTTCACATGTGTATCTCTCTTTTGGTAGGGAACCGCCCCAGGATCTTTCTGGGCCTCCTTTCCTGTCATTTGGCTCTTTAGCTCAGATGTCACCTCCTCAGAGGGGCTGTGTGTGGTCACCCACTGTCACCTGGCGCTCACCCCACCTCTGGGCGGCTACTCTGTTCTCATAGCCCTTCATCAGCGCCTGGTGTCTTGTCCACGTGTCCGTGTTTATCTGTCCAGTGTTGCGTTGTCTTACTCATGACGGTATCCCTCATTCCCAGTATCATCTGGCTGCATGAGCAGCCAAGATATTCTTATGGTTGGCTGGCTGGACGAACAAAAGGGACATTCTCAGGGAGAGGCAAAGACGTAACAAGGATCATGCAGAGCTTCTGAGCCAAGAGAGGGTATCTGTGGGTGGAGATGTCCTCTATGCCAGGCGCGCTGCTTAGACCGGGGCTCTGCGACTCTGCCCTCTGAGGGTGGCTGTGACAGCCATGGCTGCTGGGGTCAGTGGTCCTATTACAGCAGACATTTTCATCCACGTGTTCGGCCTAGGCCTCATTTCCCAGTTTTTCCTATGGAAGCCAAAATGGTTTTTATGTAAAATGTCCGGTTTTGTAAATGCCAGTGACGGATTTAGTTACATACAAATCAGACCAAACCCAAACCACCTAACAGACCAGACAAAATAGGATCATGTAGCTCATGGGCCACTAGCTTGACTTTCCTTCCTTCTTGATGTTTTTTTCCATCGGTCCAGCAAATGCTTAGTAACCCTCGCTGAGTTCAAAGCTTCAGATACGGAGATGAAAGTGCCCTGTCCTCAGGGGGTTGGTGATCCCAGGGAGGGACAGATAAGTACTCCGGTGCTTTGCCTAGTGATAAGACCTTGACAGAAGAGGGCCCCGAGGCCAGCCTGCTCTTCCAGAGGAGACCAGGCAGTGGCTGGGGACTTTCACCAGGCAGGAGGTGTGGGGTGGTTCACTGTTTCTCAGTGCAACCCTGGGCCTCCTCCTGCCCATATCACCACAAGCGGGAATTGTGGGCATACCCCACATACCAGAGTGGGTATGTTCAATTTCCAAACCTCATCCTTCCTGTGCCCTAGGACTCTGTTAGAAACTGCGGAGGTGACATGTGACTTCTTAAGACAGTCTTGCTTCAATTGTATCAGGTAGGACTTTTTTACTTTGGGAGGTGAGGCCCATTACTTTAAAATTTTAGCTCTCTCATATACTGGTGGGTGACCTAATTACTCTGTGCCTCATTTTTCTTGCCGGGTAAGTGGGTTTAATAATAGTTCTCTACCTTACTGGCTCTTGTGTGAATTAAAGGAGCACTTAAGTAATTATTTATTAACTGTTAACAAATGGTCACTACTGCTTTTTTTTGACTTGTCCCTGCTTGTCTCATGAGACTTCTCTGATCCCTCTTTTGGTTACAGCCAGGATTATACCTTTTGTGCAACATCCTAGGTGTTGTCAGGAGGACGTAAGGCTGCAGAGCACGTGGTAACCTACTGGATCAGACGTGTCATACACAGTCAGCTGGCATCCAGCATTTCCCACCATCCCCTTCCCTGTGCTCTTGCTCTTTCCTTACTTGGGCTACGTGGGGACAGCAGGCGTCTGTTGCTTCGGAGGCCATCTGTCCTGCAGTCCCTCGCACCTGAAGCCTCTGTCCTCTCATCCTCCGGATGTGGGCACCGTGTCCACGCTACAGATGGGGAGACGGGGGTCTCAGCACTGCAGCCTGTGGGTGGAGACTGGGAGAGAAGCAGCATGAGCCGACACAAGCCTTCAGAATGAGACCATTTTCATGCAGCTTTTCCTGGTAATAAAAGGAAATGGGGGCTGCAGAGAAAGCCTACGATACTTCAGCAGATGGTCTTGTAATAGAATGTTTTTTCAAAGTTTTCTGCGAGGCATCAGTGACTCTTAGAAAATGTGCACTGAGTAATGAGGAACAGAAATGTGGCTTTGAGCACTCCCTCTCTGTGGTGCGTTGGTGAGTTGCCCTCTCTTTTCTGGCATCGTAGGTGGTTTTAGGAAACGAGAAAGGTTATCCGAGAAGCAGCCTCTCCCGGTTTCTCTGGGACATCCCAGCCAGTGTCACTTGGCAAATAAATGTTAAAATTTGAACCCAGTGCCCTTAACCATCACAGTTTACTGTCTTAAAGATTAGCATCTCTCCCCTCCCAAAATCAACTTACCAATATCATTTATTTTATTCTTTGAGCAAATATTTACTGTGTGGCCCTGGGGATAAAGCAGTAAATGCAACATAGCCCTCGACCTCCGGGAACTTACAGTCTAGGTAAGCAGACAGGCAGACACGTAAGTGGTCTTGAGATGTATCTCTGTATACATACAAGTAAGTACACATCTCATGTTGGCCTCTGGTGAGACTTGGCAGTTTACGTAAGCATATCTGTGTGCTAAATACCGTATTAGCTGTGTGAGTTACGTACATGTGTGTAGATGACACACAGATATAAGAGCACTCCTGCATCTATCCAAATGATATGGCCAGAACCCTGGGGGCGTGGTCGTGCCAGTCTCCTGTTGGATCCTTTCTCACCCCTGCCTGCCTCCATCCAGGCCCTCGCCACCTGATTATGTCATCAGCCTTCAAAGTGGTCTCCTGACCTTGGGGTTTTTTTCCTTAATATTTTGATAACTGTATTTCAATATAATTGGTTTTCTTTGTAATCCTATGTGTTTTTAACATTATTTTATTGATGCATAACTCCTATACCCTAAAATCAGTTGTTTAAAGTATACAATTCAGTGATTTTTAGTATATTCACCGAGTTGTGCAGCCATCACCACAAGCTAAGCTTGGAACATTTTTGTCACCCCTAAAGGCCACCCTGGGCTTGTCAGTAGTCAGTACACATTCTCCCCTCCCCCCAGCCCTTGGAAACCACTAGTCTCGTTTCTATGCCTGCAGATGTCCCTGTTCTGGGCATTTCATATAAACAGACTCCTTTGATGTGTGGCTTTTTCCATCTGGCTTCTTTCATTTGGCCTGATGTTTTCAAGGTTCATCCATATTATGTGTATATCAGCATTTCAATCTTTTTTTTTTATGTTTCTTTTTTTTTAATTTATTTTTGAGAGACAGAGAGAGACAGCTGGAGCAGGGGAGGGTCAGAGAGAGAGGGAGATACAGAATCCGAAGCAGGCTCCAGGCTCTGTGCTGTCAGTGCAGAGCCCGATGTGGGGCTCAAACTCACGGACTGTGAGATCATGACCCGAGCCGAAGCCGGAAGCTTAACCGACTGAGCCACCCAGGCGCCCCCGCATTTCAATCATTTTATGCCTGAATAATATTCTATTGTATGGATATACCACATTGTAAAAATCTATTCATCAATTGATGGACATTTAGGGGCTGAGTACAGGGGGAGAGGGAACATTTCTGCTAATAGAACAGAGTTTCTTGCTGAGGTGATGAAAATGTTCTGGAATTAGATAGCAGCAATGTTTGCACAACCTAGTGAATATACTAAAACCCATGGAATTATAGATATCAGAAGGGTGAGTTTTATGGTGTGTGAACTATGGATTGATAGAAAAACCCAAAAACATTTTTTAAAAAGAAGACATCTGTGATGGTCACTGTAGACAGATGTATTGAGAAGGAAGACATGCAGATCTAATGTGGGAAAATGAAAACTGATACATGGCATGTGTGAGAGTGAAATTGACACAAAGCATCCTAGAGCATCTTGGTATCAGGGCAGGTGCAGGGAGGGATTATCTCAGATCATCTCAAAGTTATATTTGTCTTTGAGATTTACCTTTTTACATTAAAATCCTATTATCCATTAGGGTTGTGGATAGGTGTGTTTTCTTTTCTGGTTGGATGTTTAATGTTTTAAACATTTATTATTTTTTTTAACTATTGCGTACCATATACTCCATTTAATGCTTTATGTGCATAATCTCATTTGACTTCACAGCAACCTCATGGAATGTAGGCAGTATTAATCTTCCCATTGTACAGATTGGGAAACTCCTTTGTAGACAAGTTCTGACTGGGCCAAAGTCACTAGGTAGGAAGTGGTGGATCTGTATTCAAATCTAGTTTTGTCTACCTCCAAAATCTGCTCTCTTAAACAACTACCCTGTATTATCTTTTAAAATTAGAGTATATTATCATTAATTTAAAGGAAGGATTGTGTGATTCATAATTTAGACCCATCAGGGATCTCGCAGTGTCTTTGAGATGTCATTATAACCACCATTTATCTTTCTGTAGGTGTGATCTAGTGCCTTGTTACTCAAAGTAATGTTACTTGGGAGCTTGTTAGAAATGTGTCATCTTGGGCTCATCTCAGACCTATAATTCACAATCTGTGTTTATCAAAATCCCAGGTGATTCAAATTTGCTTTAAATGTTTGAGAGGCCCTGTTATAATACATGGCCTTAGAGCCATCCAGTTTGATGATTGATCAGTGATTTGACATTATCAGAGCACATAGTTCAGGAGGGATGATGTGGTCACAAAATGTAAAGTTGGTGAACTGGGAGTCAGCAAACTCATGCCGTCGCCCTATGTCTGTATGGCCTGGAGCAAGTCACTTAATCTGAGTCATTTTATTTGTACACGAAATGAGGAGTTTTGGTGTTTTTTGGGGGGGAGGGTCTCAGTTTCTCTCTCTTTTTTTTTTTTTTTAGAAAGAAAGCATTTAAGGCCATTAACTTACCTCTCAGATACTTTATTAGCAATGTCACACTATTTTTTTTAATGTAGGACTTTCATTCTTTTAATTTGGAAATTTCTATTGTTACTTTTGCTTAGTCTGTGAGTTATATTTAGGAAGACATATTACCAAACTCATTTTTAACTGTCTTTTTTATTATTGATTTGTAATTTAATTATATTTTCATCAGAGAAGTGGTATGTGTGATATTGATACATTGAAATTTGTTAATTTATTTTTGTGGGTGTGTTTGGAAAGAGTGATTTTTGCAAATGTTCACTCAACTCTAAAAAGAATGTAAATAATCAAGTTTGTTAGATCAGTCTTGTTAATTTTATTATTCAAATCTTACAAATCTAACTTGTTCTTTGCAATCTTAAGGGGAAAGTATTCAGTATTTCACCAAAAGCATTATCATCTGTAGGTTTTCTGGACATGCTCTTCGAGTTAAGGGAATTTCATTCTATTCCTGGTTTACTTAAAGTTTGCCATAAATGGGTATTTATTTTGTCACATGTTTTTCCTGAAACTATTTGATATGATCCCATGATCTTCCTCCTTTTATTTGTTAACATGGTGAGTATGTTGATTGGTTTTTATGCGTTAAAGCAACCTTGGACTTTTGGCATGCATCCCAGTTGATCATGGGATGGTATTTTTTTTTTTTTTGCACGTTGATGGAATTGATTTGCTAATGCTTTTTGGTTAAGGATTTTTACATCTCCTTTAAGTAATGCTGGTTTGTAACTTTCTTTTCTTGTAATGCCTCGTTTGGTTTGCTCTGATAATTTTAATAGTCTTATAAAATGAGTTGAACAGTGTTCTCCCCTCTTCTATTTGCTGAAAGTGTCTGCTTAGAAATGGTATGATTTCTTCCTTAAATATTTGATAGAATTAATCAGTGAAGTCATCTGGGCAGCAGAATTCTTTGAGGTAAGGTTTTTAAAATTTTTTGCTTTGTTTCGGGCGCCTGGGTGGCTCAGTCGGTTAAGCACCTGACTTTGGCTCAGGTCATGATCTCGCAGTTCGTGAGTTTGGGCCCCACGTTGGGCTCTGTGCTGACATCTCAGAGCCTAGAGCCTGTTTTTAGATTCTGTGTCTCCCCCTTTCTCTGACCCTCCTCTGTTCTCACTGTCTCTCTCTGTCTCTCAAAAACAAAAAACATTAAAATTTTTAAAAATTTGCTTTATTTTGTAAATCAAGGAAAATTACGTATTTTAAACTTATCATAGGTATATATGTATACACACTTTGTATATTTCCATTAAAGCATTCATTACATTGTATTCGTTCTTTTGGTAGTTAAACTTACTGAATCTGTAGGTTTATACTTTTTAACACCTCTGGAAATTTTTCATCCTTGTTCTTCAAATATTTGGATATTTTCCTACTACCTTCATCCCTTCTCCTTTTCCAAGGAATACAATTATAATATGTGTTACCAGCTGATATTGAAATTGTTCTGTGTGTCACTGAGTTAGCATTCACTTTTTCAGCCTTTCCTTCCAAGAATTTTACATTTCAGCTTTCAAAATTCTCTTTGGTTCTTTTTATTAGTTTCCCTTCATCTCATTATGTTCATATTTTTCTTTAAATCCTTGAAAGTATTTATCATAGCTATTTTGAGGTCTTTGTATGCTAATTCCATCATTTCTGTCATTTCCAAGTCTTTCTTGAGTAATACGTTTAGTTTCTAAACATCCAGGGATTTTCTAGGGATCTTACTGTTCTTGATTTCTAATTTAATAATTTTATGGTCATAATGGATACTTTGACTTCATCTGTTTAAATTTCTTGTAGTCCAGGATAAGGTCTGTGTTCATAGCTGTCCCGTGTTCACTTAGGAATGATGTGTATCTGCAGTTGTTACGTGGAATATTCTGTAAATGTCAATTAGGTCATGTTGGGTGATAATATTGTTCATATCTTTCATAACTTTGTTGATTTTTTTGGTGTAGTTCTATCAATATTTTGAGAGAGGGATGTTAAAATCTTCAACTGTGGATTTGCTTATATTCTTCTTTAGAGATTTTATGTATTTGAGAGTTTTGTTATTAAGTATGTGCACTTTATAATTGTTATTTCTTCTTGAATAATTGTCTCCTTTATGATTATGACCTCTCCTCTATCAGGGAGCCTCTATTTGATATTATAGTATAGCTACGCTAGCTTTCTTGTACTTAGTGTTTGTATAGTCTTTTTCCTATCCTTTTTTTTTTTTAATATTTACTTATTTTTAAGAGACAGAGAGAGACAGTGTGATCAGGGGAGGGGCAGAGAGAGAGGGACACACAGAATCCAAAGCAGGCTCCAGGCTCTGAGCTGTCAGCACAAAGCCCAGCGCGGGGCTCGAACCCACCAACTGTGAGATCATGACCCAAGCCAAAGTCGGACACTCAACAGACTGACCACCCAGGCGCCCCCCCCATCTTTTTTTTCTAATTAATTAATTAATTAATTAATTATTTTAAATTTTATATTAGAGAGAGAGAGAGAGACAGCACAAGCAGGGGAGGGTCAGAGAGAGAGGGAGACGCAGAATCTGAAGATAGGCTCCAGGCTCTGAGCTGTCAGCACAGAGCCCGACGCGGGGCTCAAACCCAGGGACCATGAGATCATGACCTGAGCCAAAGCCAGATGCTCAACCGACTGATCCACCCGGGTGCCCCTCCCATCTTTTTTTAAACCTGTTTATGTTTTTATATTTAAAATGTATTTTTTTAAATCAATAACATATAGTTAGGGTTTTGCCTTTCACTGGCAAGTATGGTAGGAAGCACAGTGGTTCCCCAGAGGTGTTCATTTCTTAGTCTCCAGAACCTGGATATGGTCCTTTGCCTAGTAAAAGGGACTTTGCAGATGTGACTAAGTTAAGGATAGATATGGGCTATTATCCAGCATTATCCAAGTGGATCCAATGTACACTTGAGGGTCTTTAACAAGGAAAGAGGGAAGTAGGAGAGAAAGTTAGAGAAGGAAGTGAGATGATGGTAGCAGAGGCCAAGGTGATGTGGGGTCATGAGCCAAGATATGCAGGGAGCCTCTAGAGGCTGGAAAAGGCAAGGAAATAGATTCTTTTCTAGAGCATCCAGAAAGATACAGCCCTGCCAAAACCATGATTTTAGCCAAGTAAGACTCATGTGGTATTTCTGATCTCTAGAAATGTAAGAGAATAGATTTGTATTAAGCCACTAAGCTTCTGTTAATTTCTTATGCCAGCAAACAGGAAATTAACATAGAGGGTTAAATCTGTTTAACATGATTATTGGTATGATTGGATTTAAATGTACCTTTTGATACTCAATTTCTGTTTGTTCTATCTGTTCTTTGTTCCTCTGTTGCTACTTTTTTTTTTTTTAAGTAGGCTCCATGCCCAGTGTGGTGCCCAGTGTGGGGCTTGAACTCACGACCCTGAGATCAAGACCTGAGCTGAGATCAAGAGTTGAATGCTTAACCAACTGAGCTACCCAGGCACCCCTCTGTTGCTGGTTTCTTATATTTTTTTTTGAGGGAGAGGGTGGAGATGAATCAGTATATTTTAAGAATTCGATTTTATCCTCTCAATTGACTTTTTGTGATCTTTTTTTGTTACCTTTTTGGAGGTTGCTCTAGAAATTATTTGTTTTTTAAACTTATGACAGTCTGTGTTCAAAAAATATTCCATTACCTCAGGAATTATTTAAGAACTTTATAAAAGAGTTTTACTTGGGGTTTTTCTGAACTTCACAGATCTGTTATTTGTTGTTTTTAATTAATTTTGGAAAGTTTTGGCCTTTATCTCTTCATGCTTTTGCACCATGTTTTTCTTTTCCTAGGACTCCAATTACATGTATGGTATATCATTTGATATTGTCCTACAGATTTTGAGTACTCTGTTCAATTTTTTTTCTTTCATGCTTTGTCCCTTTGTGTTTTGGTTTGAATAATTTTCTAATGACTTGTTTCTAAGCTCTGTCCATTCTTCTAATAAACCTGTGATTTTATGCCATACCATGCTAGAAATCCATTTTTAGCATTTCCATTTGGTTCTATTTTGTAATACTGGGTAGTATCAGTGAAAATGGTAGAATAAGGACCTCTGAAAATTCTCCCTTCCCTAAAAGCAATGAAAATGCTCTATTTTTTTTTTTCCAGAACTTTGAAAATTAACCAAAGACTTGCACCAATCCAGGAGCATTTGTTCAAGGAAAATGGTGACTCTCAGTAAAGACAGTTATGTCATGCTAAATGGTCTCATTCCCATCCTGTTTTCCCCCAGCAGGGAGGAAAACCAACAGCCACCGTCATGGCAAAAGCTAGCAGCCTGGCAGCCACAGGACAGGGCAGACAAGGATCAGAGTTCTTCAAAGGCCTATGCCTAGAAAGTTGTCATTATTTTTCCTGCCTGGTGGTTCCTGGAAGACCCCACCTGCAAGGCTGTCTTCACTTGACCTGACTCAAAGGTTGCTCAGTGGAAACAGCCTTTTCCTGGAAGGCATTTTTCAAAAACAATAAGAGGCAATTGTTAAACATTATGACTGCTGGAGGAGGTGGATAACAGCTTGGGAAAACAGTAGGGTAACACTAAAGCTTAACAAAAGAAAAACTACGCACAGTAGGATCGTAATCAGTGGTGAAGATCTGAGAACTTTTCCTTTAAGATGAGGGACGAGACAAGCCCTGGAAGTCCTAGCTGCAGTAATCAGACACGAAAAAGGAATAAGAGTTGTCCCAAGTGGTAAAGAAGAAGTAAAACTTCTACTATTAGCAGATGACAGGATACTCTATATAGAAAACCCTAGGGGTTGGCTCAGTCATTAGAGCTTGTGACTCTTGATCTCTGGGTTGTAAGTTTGAGCCCCAAGTTGGGTGTAGAGATTCCTTAAAAAAAAAAAAGTAAAAATAAAAGAAACAAAACCCAAGGACTCCACCAAAAAAAACTACTAGAACTGACAAATGAAATCAGTAAGGTCACAAGATACAAAATCAGTATACGGAAATCGGTTACATGTCTATAAACCAATAATGAAGTGGAAGAAAGAGAAATTAAGAAAACAGTCCCATTTGCAATTATACCAAAAATAATAAAATACCTAGGAATAAACGCTACCAAAGAGGTAGAAATTCTGTGCTCTGAAAACCTAAAACATTTACAAAAGAAACTGAAGATGATGCAAAGAAATAGGTATTTCATGATCATGGATTGGGAGAACAGACATTGTTCAAATGGTCACACTATCCAATGCAATCTACACATTTAATGTAATCCCTGTCAAAATACCACCAGTAGTTTTTTTTTTAAAGCTAGCTACCATGGTGTTCAAAGAAGGCTTTGAAAAGCTTCAACATATTCCTGGGAATCTAGAAGGTCAGATGAATGTGTAGGGCTGTGCACGGGAGATCTCAAAAAGATTCACACCTGGACACATCATAAATTGCCCAGCACTAGAGTCAAAGGTAGGACCTTAAAAGCTGCATGGTAGAATAAATTTGTCACATGCAAGGAATCCTCAATAATATTAATAGCTTATTTATTATCATAAATAATGGAGGCCAGATAGTGCCTGCCTCCTAGTGGAAATCATGATTTTCATTTGTGTGTGTGTGTGTGTGTGTGTGTGTGTGTGTGTGTGTGTGTGTATGTGTTTACACTTTGGATTGAATGCTCAACCTTTTGTGTAAATAAAACAGTAGACACTGTGGTATATATACCAGTGAAGGGTTTTCTTTTGTTCTAGAAAATCATTAATATGGGGGCTCAGGTGTCTTGTAATGGCATATAGTTAGATTTTCTTCTTTCTTTTATTCAAAGTAAGAATCTTTAAGGGTGAGGTTGATCAATTCATGTTTTGTATTAGTTTTCTATTCCTTAAATAGGAAAATACAAACTTCAGTGGTTTAAACCAAGAAATATTTACTGTCTCACAGAGTCTGTGGATCTGGGACTTGAACACAGCTCAGCCAGGCACCTCTGTCTCATGGCTGCAGTCTCATCAGAGGGCTCAGCTCAGGGCGCCTCTGCATCCGTCCTTCCGTGTACAGCTGTTAGCAGGATTTAGTTCCTGACCGGCTGTTGGCCGGAGGCCTCCCTCAGTTCCTCACTGTGTGAGTATCTCCATAGGACAGCTCACAGTATGGAAGCTTGCTTCTTCAGCATAAGTGAGGGGGAGAGGGCAAGCAAGACAGAAATCACTGTCTTTTGCAGTCGGCAAGTGACAGTCTCTCACTTTTGCCATATTCTATTCATTTAAAAACATTTGTCACTAGGTGCAGCCCACACTCAAGGGGAGGGCATCACACAGAGATATGAGTATCAGGATGTGGGATCACTGGGGACCATCTAAGAAGCTGTTGACCACATATTTGTTGTGATCACTGACCGACTGATTTCTATAATTTAATTTGGGATTTTCTGTTTACATCCTCTTCTCCTCTTCCCCTTGTTTTCCTTCAGCCACCCCCCATTTTCTCCTTAATGCCACGTCTTGCTGTCTTGCTCCCTTCTCCCACTCTCCCTTGCCTCTGCTCTAACACCCATCTTCCTCCTTCCTCTCCTTTCCCTTTCTTCTCTTCCTTCTTCACCTCCTCTTCCTCTGCCGTCCCTTTCAGGCTCTTCTCAAATTGTTTCTGGACACAACATTGGAGTCTGTCAGTCTGTCTTCCAAGTTTTTCAGCTCCTCTTTTTATCTTTGTCTTCTGTTGCAACATTCTGGATCACATCACTGTACTACATCCAGTTGGCTTATTTCTGCCTTACTGCCCTCAGCTTAGGGTTTGTCTTACCCATATTGTTTTTTATTTTGAAGGAATTTAAGTTTATAATATTTACCTGTTTGAACATTTTCCTGTTCCAGGTTCATAATTTCTTTTTCAATTAAAATTTCATTTATCATAAAACATTTTTTAATGTTTATTTATTTTTGAGAGAGAGAGAAAGACAGAGGGTGAGTGGAGGAGGAACAGAGAGAGATGGAGATACAGAATCCGAGGCAGGCTTCAGGCTCTGAGCTGTCAGCACAGAGCCCGAGGTGGGGCTTGAACTCACGAACTATGAGAGCATGACTTGAGCCAAAGTCAGCTGCTTAACCGATTCAGCCACCCAGGAGTTCCAAGAAGTTCATTTATCTTTTGAGTACCTTAAACATCCACCTTTAAAATCCTTTATTGGGGTGCCTGGGTGGCTCAGTCGGTTAAGCGTCCGGCTTCAGCTTAGGTCATGATCTCACATTCGTGGGTTCGAGCCCCGCGTCGGGCTCTGTGCTGACAGCTAGCTCAGAGCCTGGAGCCTGCTTCAGATTCTGTGTCTCCCTCTCTCTGATCCTCTCCTGTTTCTACTGTCTCTCTCTGTCTCTCAAAAATAAAAATAAAGAACATAAAAAAATAAAAAAAAAATCCTTTATTAATTGAAAAACACTGAATATTTGGTGATGTTAAGGAATTTGTTTGGGGGGTATGCAATGGTACTATGGTTTAGTTTAGGAAAAATAAAAGTACTTGTCTTTTAGAGAAGTATATTGAGGTATGTGCAGATAAAATGATCTGCTGTAAGAAATTTGGGAGTAGTGAGAGGTTGGGGATTATAGGTAAAACAAGATTTCTTTTAGTTTATAAATTTTGAAGCTTAGTGATGGCTATCTGGGATTTTATTAAATCATTCTGTCTCATGTTTAAATTTTTGCATAATAAAAAGTTTGAAAAAAATCCTTTGTCATAATATCCCATAAAATTCATTTCCTCTGGAGTGAATTCATATTCCAATTGCTGATTTATTGGTAGTCTTTCTAGGCATCACATTTTTTCATGTATCTGGGATTTGGTTTGCAGGCTCATTAAAAAATTTTTTTTGATGTTTATTTATTTTGAGAGAGCAAGCAAATGAGCACAAGAATGGGAGAGGCAGAGAGAGAGGGAGACACAGAATCCAAAGTAGCCTTCAGGCTCTAAGCTGTCAGCACAGAGCTCAACGTGGGGCTCAATCTCATGAACTGTGAGATCATGACCTGAGCCAAAGTTGAATGCTTAACTGACTGAGCCACCCGGGTGCCCTGCAGGTTCATTTTGAGTAGAAAGTTTGATTTTTTTTGTCTTGTCTTGTTTTGCTTTGTTTTGGCTCTTATTTTTGTTTCTCCCTGCCTACTGTATTTCTTGTGGCCTACAGCTGCACCTGATGCAGGGGCAGATGTGGCCATCATGGTGGTACTAGTGATGCTTGGAGCTGGGACCTGGCTAGGGGCGAGTGGACCTGAGCTACGGCCTGTGGGCTAAACCTCAGCCCTGCATGGGGGTCTGCAGGACATTTTTTGCATCAGCTTCTTGGTCTGGAGAGCCTTATGTTGCAAGTGGCAAGCCTGGCACGGGTCCCTCCACTGCGTGAGCAAGCCTCATTCTCTGCCTCTGCTGACTCCAGAGCCAGAGCCCAGCAGGCCTGTGGCTCCAGCCTCACCTGCTGCTTTGCATTTCTATTCTGTTAGACGTTTTAATCTTGTATTTGAACTTGGCCGTGCCTTTTTGGTCTCCTGTTCTTATATTTGATCTGTTCTTGCTATGTGTTTAGAGCAGGGAAGATGCATCAAAGTGTGAACTCACTGCACTCTCTTGACTGGAGGAAGTCCTTGACTAAATCACTGAAGATTCTTTTCAATTTCCCATTCAAAGACTGTAATCCACCAAGTCGATCTTCATAAGGGTGGTATTTTTGCCTTTGTATTGGAGACAGCGTACTTTACTCAGTATTTTTTTAGGAGAAGACGGGCTTGGAAATCTCCTTAGAGAAAATAACAACCCGCCACCCCAGTTACTCCGCCTGTGGCCTCCCTAGCATATATCCCTCTCAAAGATTATCTTATTTTTCTGTGCACACATTTGTGTCTCCCACTGGGATCTAAGCTCCACAAGAACAGAAACTCTTTCTCATTTCCCTTTTGCATCCACAACCCCTTTGCGATAGTGTCTGTCACATGGTAGGCACTCAATAATGTCCTGATAAATTACTGAAACTTGCCCGTGCCTCCTTAATTCCATGGCTATGCTGCGAGGGGCCTGCTGCATGGCCTGGTGTGAGTGCTGGGAGGCACGTGTTGGCCTGTAGTCGCTATGGAGAGTGACCCATGTTGTCTGACACCTGCCTTCATTCATCAAAGCCAAGTAGGTCCCTGCTCCGGGCCAGGCACTGACGGCCCAGCATTGGTACTGCATGCATTTTCCACAGCCCTTTACACATGTCACCTCCTCCTATCCATTGTCCTTATAAATCTCAGTATGGGCTGGAGGAAGTGAGCTAGCCACCTTGCTGGCTTCCAGTGATGGAGGCCAACACTTTGGGCTCTGCCGAGACCGGAAGGCCCTTCCTCTCCCTGAGCCCCGTTCCAGCAACGGGGACAGACTCTTAGCTCTCTGAGCAGTTAATCCCTTTCTTCCTCGGTCAGCTTCGTGGTGCTGCAGATTGACATGGCTATCAACGGAGAACTCTGGGTCCTCAGTGTTTCTTCACGTGTGTGACCCATCTTTCTGTGGCCCGAGGAAGCCTCCATCGTTGGGGAGCTTCGCCTGCACCTTAGCTCTACAGCCCATTTCCAACCTAGATATCCATGCTGGCCCCAGCCCAGGAGCCACGAGCTGGGTATTCTAGAGCCTCTGCCCAGAGGAGGCGTCCTGAGGTGTGGGTGGGAGGGAGGGTGGACAGACGCCCCCAAGGGCCTCCGTGTCCATCCTCCCCTCCCCACCCCTCCCATCCCCCTCAGCTGTAAGTGAACGGGACAGAAGGCCCTCGTGGCAGTTTGCTTTTGGGTGTCGTCCTCCTGGCTGGCTGGGACTATGGCCAGAGAACGGCAAGTCCAGGGCCCCGGGAGAAGCTGCCGTGGTGGCTGCTTCGTTGTGTCACGCCAGCTTCTCTGGTTGTACCGGGCCGGCTGATGCGTCAGGCCCAGGCGGCTGCGGATGGCCCGGCACCGCTTCCCTGTGCTCCCCTGTTCCTGGGACCCCGCCTCAGCGTCGTGCTGCGAGAAATCCTGCGAGAAATCCCCAGCATTCAGTCTTCACTGTTTGTATTTAGCTTCTCTGAAGTGTTGGCATCCCACAGGCATTCCAGAAGCCTTCTTGGCATTTTTAGCTGTTCTACAGCAGCCTCAGGAGCCAAGCTTCTGCTCTGTTCTCCACCCTCCAGGTGAGGGGACATAGCCAAGAAAAGGATTGCAAATGCTTCAGCCTGCGGGCCACTCAGTGGCGAAGCCCACAGTGGAGTGCGACTCTCAGGGCCAGCTGGCGCTCCCCTGGGCGCAGCCAGGTCCTCCAAACCCAGGCCTTTGCTCAGCTGCTGTCGCTGCCCCGTGGTGGTCAGCTCCTCATTGCTGATCCCCTGCTGGGCTTTATAACATTCTCGTGTCTGGGAGAAGCATTGCCAAGGAAACGGTCCTAGTCGGTGTTTTTGCACAATGCACACCCATGCGCTGACCCCACAGTGTGGTCTGGAGGAAGCAGCTCGGGACGCGGAGTCGCCGCTGCCTCGGGTCCATGGTTTCTTCTGTCATTGACTAGCTGTGTGCTCTCGGGGTTGTGGTGATTAAGTGACCCAGGAGCCTGAGATGGTGTTGGGGTTCTCAACCTCAGGTGGAGGCAGGCTGTGGGGCCTTGTCCCATGGAGATCCTGAGGGGCTTCAGGGCCCTGGATGTCCCAGGCAGGAGGAGATGGCCATAATGTAGGTGTCCTCTGGTGGAGGTCTGCTGTGGCCCTGCCCTTGTCTCTGAGGACTTCCTTCCACACGGTCCTGCAGGGCAGGCACTTCTGTTGCAGGCTTCTATATTATACCCGAGGGAGCTGGGACTCGGCCACCCAGCTGGCTAAGAGTGGGGCAGGTTCAACCCCAGGGCAGCTGGCTCCTGTGCTGTGACCTTGAGGGAGGGTCCTCGACCATGTGCACCAGCAGTTCTACTTGTTCTACCTCAGGTGGGTGAGGGAGCAGCCGTTTTCTCCAGCTCCAGGGTTCTGGGCTTCTGATACTGCTCACCTTTCAGACCCTGAGCCCCAAAACAGGGCATTGGCCAAAGAAGGGCGTTCTGGCACCCTGCCTCGTAGAGCTCGTGTGTGGGTCTGTGGCACGGTCTGGTGCCGGTGGTGAGAACTCTGTGGGAGGAGAACAGCTGTGGCCCTTCCAGGCTGTGTGGCCTTGAGGCAATGCAGCTCTGTAGACAGGGCCTGTAGCTGCTGGGGCTCAAACCCCGGTTCCTGCCTCATAGCTGTGGGCTGGGACAGTCACTTAGCCCCTCCATTTATTCACCTGCAGGGGCATCAAAGCAGCCCTGCCTACTGTTTAGAGGTACTGTGAAGGCCAAAGGGGGAAGCACTTGCACAGGTACCCCACACATTGTAGGCACTCAGTAAATGTCAGCGTTTGTCCTTTGAAAGGGCTGCAGCCACGCCCACCCTCGAGTCCTGGGGTGGAAACCCAGCACAGGGTATGTGAGTGGTCCAGCACAGTGCAGGCTTTCAACTCCCCATCGCTGCTGCTCGCCTGGCCAGTGTCTCACTGAACAGAACCCCCTTGGTCTCTCTGCACAGCTTAGCCCAGCTGCCGCCGGCTAACGTGGGCTTTGTTCTCTTCCAACTAGGCCAGGGAGCTGGAGAGCCGGGAGGCAGAGCTGAGCCGTCGTGATACCTTCTATAAGGAGCAGCTGGGACGCATTGACAAGAAGGTAAGGCTCGCGGCGGCTTCCTTTGGGAGCCGGGTCCTGAAAGGCCCAGGGTACACTCGGCCCCAGTGACTGGAGCCCCTGCTGACATGCCCTCCCTCACCCCCAGCCCTTCTGCAAGTTGCTTTCACAGAGATGATCGGTGTTTAATTGGCCCGCGTTTTGTGAATGCAGCTGGCCTTGCTGTGTTCAGCTCCAGAAAAACCTCACTGTCACCACAGGGCGGTGCTGAGCCCCAGCCTACCTTTCTCACTCAAGTTAAGCTGCACTGAAAAAAATAATAATAACGTGAAGTCGTGCTGTACAGATATATTAAAGTTGTATTATTGATTTTCTCCTGGGAGTCGGGGGATCAAAGTGCACCACAGCTACACACTCCCCACTTTTCTGGGAATAAGCCTTTGAAATGAACGAGATTCAAAGACCTCATCATTCCTTTATTTGTTGGCTTTAGCCTGAAAGGACTCTTGAAAATTCATTTGGTAATGTGCTTACTTTTGAGGGGGGCTTAATTTGTTGATCAGGACAGATTTTTCGAACGGCTTAAATCGTGGAAGGGAGATGGTTGGGAGGTTTGAACAGTGTTCTTCCTCCTGCTGGAGACAGCCCGCCAGGAGACTTGAGTTGTCAGCTTATTGTAGGCAAATCTTCGAGAATCGTTTGTCACGGTTTGGAGATTTGAAATTGGCAGTTTGCTTGAGGGGCTTGATTTCCAAAGGGCTTTTCTCCTGTGGCATGGCACCCTGGAGGCTGGCTGAAATGTGGCCTTCTGGGTTTCCAGGCAGTAGGGGCAAGAGGGCTGCTTTTCCATGCCAGGGGGATGCCCCTGTCTACCCCCTGCAGGGTGTGTAGGGGATGGCCAGAATTGTGATGTGAACCCAACAGCACCGGGTCCCAAGGGTCAGCAGGGCAGTCCAGCCGCTTAGGAAAGTGGCTCCTTACCCAGCGGAGGGCAGCCTCCTACCTGGGTTGGACAATAGCTGTACTGACAAGGACTGTGATTTGATTTCCTGGAAAAGGGTGAAAACATTCCACCAGCCACCGCTCTAATGATCACAGTCGCCCATATGTTCGTGAGTGCAGATTTTTTTTGTCATTATGTGTGCGATTCCACAGTCTCCTGCTGCGTTCCACTCGCGTTTCCCTCTCTGGGTTTGGCTCCTGGAAATGTGTGTGTGTGCGTGTCTGCTGGGGATGAAGGGCACCTGCCTTGCAGGGTCCCTCCTTGTGTCCCATCTGTTTTCCCCTTGTCGCTCTCCTTTCCCGTCCCCACTGGGGTTCCCCTCCCTCAGCCCTGCTCTCTGCTCTGCCAGAAGGAAAGTAAAATCTCCTGGATGAGCCCTTCCTTCTCATCTCTTCTTCCCCACTCATCCTACAGGGAAGTCCAGACTCTTTATATATGCAGATGTGGGCTTTTTATAAAATGAGGTTTTCCTACATGATTATGAAGTTATCAGATGCTTCCAGAAGGAGGTGCAAAAACATGATCACCTGTCTGACTCTTAAATACTAGCATTTTGCTGGTGGTACTATACAAAAGGAAAGCACCTTTCATGTCCCGGGAACTAGAGATTGGCTAGAGGTAGAAGGGGGGCGCTGGACAAGGCGGGGCAGAGAGGCACGATCCTAAGGCTTAATTGTACCAGTCTTGAGAAAGGTTTCCCATCCTCTCCGTGGATAATTTTATTCCTGTAATGGCTGGGAAGATGAAGAACTCGGCATCCGACAATCTTTTTTATTAGCTGTTGCTTTTATATAATTCTGCTTTCATTTGTCAAATACTCTCAGACCTTGACATTTTCAGCTTCTGTACACACAGCTTAAGGGCCTTCCAATCAGCAGGCTCCTTTCTTTCCTTTTCCCATTTCCTCTTAAGTTTAGAAATTGATGGTGGAAATCTGCTCAGGGGGGAAACTTGGAGCAGCTGCTGAATCACCCTCAACTACCCAAAATAGTTGGGAGCATGGTCAGGGGCTAGAGGAGGTTGGGATGGGGGACACAGAGGCCCTGGGCTCGTGGGGGGAGGGCATGCTGTGTCTGCCGGCCTCTCAGCTGGGAGTCTGCTGCCCATTTTCTAGTGCTGGCCTGTGTGACTTCCAGGTAGGGAAATCCTGCACCGAATCCAGACTTCTTTTCAAGGGGGAGGAGACGTCCTGACCCCTTTGTACGGCAGTATTTATTCCTGAGATGATTATTCTTGAATGTGGAAATCATATTTTGTAGGGCTCCTATGCTTTCTAATCTTTCTGAGTAATTGTTCCTCACGCCCACACTGCAAGATCTAAGTGATGAGTGTTTTTCCCTTTCATCATGGAGAGCAGTGAGCCACTGGGGATAGGGGGCTGGTGGGGTTTTGGGGCACCTGGAGGCCAACCCTGGGCGCAGTGTTCACACACAGCCGGGAAGCAGGGGCCACGCACACTCCCAATGCGCCTGGGCTCCCACGCGGCCCAGTGTCATTACCCTCTGCAGCCCCACTGTGCCTCCTCGCATCCCAGTCTCTTTGTGTGTAAGATGGAGACCTTGATGCCTACCTCCAGTGATGATGGCAACATTAGAGGGGGTAACATCTGAAAGGTGCTGGCATATGCTGGTGCCTCTTTCTAGCATGCTGTGGTGTTGGTGGATCTCTTCTGAGCCCTCATGCTGCGGGTCTGGATTTAATGCACATGCATATGCACGCGGAGATGGAGTTTTTCATCAATGCTGGACTGCTCTCTGGGGTGCAGAAGTCTCCTCACCGGGCTTCACTGGGCTTGTCTCCGATGCCACAGCACCTGTCTGTCCTTCGCTGGGCAGAGGGGTAGGTGAGACTTCGTGCAAGCAGTATGGAGACCATGTGCTGCTCACACTTGGGTGTCACGTGCTCAGCAGTGTTAGCAGGGCCATTTTCCATGTCTGTGTGCTGGTGTAGGGCCCAGGAAGGTGAAGCTGCCCACCACCTCGAGTTGTGGTGTTGAACCTGCTACCACCTTGGCCAGCCTCCCCAGAGTCTTGGCTCAGCTGCCCATTCTGGTTTCCAGTTGGAAACAGGACTGGTTGTGGGCCTCACCTTTGCTCTACCTCGTTTCAGTTACCTTGGGGTTAAGGGTGACTTGTGTCCCATCAGAACCAGCCCATCCACTGTCTTCTGGTAGAAGCCTGGGTGCCAGGTGGCTCTGAATGAGACCTGACGGCCACTGAGCTGACTCCCCTGGCTGGGTGCATCCTCTGCGCTTTGCCACGAGGCCAAGTGCCGGTGAGTGGGGAGCAAGCCAGTGACGGAGTCCTAGTTCTGCATCAGGAACCTACCAGCCTTCTGACTCTCAGCAAGTGATTTAAGTTCTACAGCCTTTTCCTGTTCTTCCCTCTTTGCTTCTACTACGGCTTTCTTTTTTTAAGGAACAGCTGTCATGTGGTCCTGCCAAGCCTGCAGCTTTCTCTCAGTGACAGCACTAAATAGACCCCTGCCTGGTGTCCCTGGGGGCATCAGTCGAGTCTGTTCAGAAAACAGAAGCTGCTCTAGGGTGCAGAGGAAGAGGAGTTAAGTACGGAGAATCCTGCTTTATGTGAGAAGGCGGGCCCCTGGGCGGGGACATGTGGGAAAGGCCTGGCCTCACACAGGTTGAGGAAATGCAGTTACAGCCATGAGGCACCGCCACGGCATACTCAGTAGAACTGACACAGGAGGAAGGGCCACCAATGCATGCTGGCCGGGTGGGGTTAACCAAGCCATTGTGCTGCTGGCAGTGCAGTAGATCAGCAAAGCCACCTTAAAAAGCTGTCATCCATTGTCTGTTAAAGCTGAACACGGGCATACCCTGGGACCTGGCAGTCCTGTGTCCAGTGGAAGCGTGTCCACAGTTTCACCAAAAAAACAAACAAAAACTGCAGAATGGTCAGTGCACAGCACTCCGCGACCACCCCAAGGCTGCTCACTGGGGACCGGGTCAGCGCAGAACCCCCCCGTAACTGCCCCAGGCTGCCCACGGGGACTGGTTCAGTCACGGTGGCCGTCGCAGCGGGAGCTCCGGCAGGTCTGAGAACGAGTAAGCTGTGTCCACGGGCCGCAATGCTGGCAAGTCTCAGTGGAGGGGCCACCCTGGAGAACACAAGCATGTTGGGTGAAGTTCGAATACCGTGGAACTGATGCATCTGGTGTTCGGAAGTGGCGCACAGTTCCCGTTGCGGGGAACGGTGAGGAGGAGAGTATGTGGGGGGCTTGTAGAATGAGGTAAAGCTCCCTTTCTTGGTGTGGCTGCTGGTTCACAGGTGGGTCCGACTATGAATTCATTAGGCTGTGCGCCTTTCTGTTAGTATGTTCTACTTAATACAGAGTCGATGCAGCGGAGGAGGGCAGGCCTACTGGCAGGCACCAGCAATATGACCTGCCACTCCCCCACCCCCATTCCTAGGCCCTGCGCCCTGCATGTGTTCTAGCACTTGCCATGCTGTCTCCTGGCTGTTAGCATCTGTGGCTGTTTCCACTTCCAGACTGTGAAAGTCTGGAAGCAAAGTCCTCACTGATCTGATTGATCAGGGGTGATTCATCCCCAAGGGCTGGGGATGCAGCATTTGGCGTAGAAGAGGTGCCCAGTGGATGTTTGCAAGAATAAAGAAAGGAAAGTGTGTATGCACAGGCAGGAAACGGGGATGCAGTGGGGGTTCCAGCCGGCTTCTTGGTGGAGGCTGTGCTTTGGGAATGAGCCAGCTGGAGGGGGCAGCCCACAGGGTGGGGCATGAAGAGGGTGTGGCTTCCGGATGCAGGCCTCCACGTGACTGGGCAGTCGGTGGGGAAACTGGTAAAAGGGGTTGAGGTCACATCATGAAGGTCCCACCTGATGGGCTCACAGTGTGGCCTTCCGTTAGGATAATGCTGGGAGCTCTCGAAGAGCTGATAGGTGGAGAAAGACTTGAGCTTGAATGTCCGAAAGAGTAATGGTGCAGTTAAGAGAAAGAGAAAAAACTCAGGTGAGCCATGGCACTTGGGGAAGGCCGTGAGTTTAATTCTAGATGTGCACATGCGAAGTGGAGATGGCCAGCAGGTGATTAAAGGTGTCAGACATGGAGTCCTGTGTCCCACAAGATGACGGCCACTGCGATGTCATGAGCATCTGCTCTGTGCCAGGCTCTCTGACATAAATTATCACTAATCCTTGCAGCAACACTGCAAGGTAGATTATATTATACATTTTATAAATGAAGAAACTGGGAATCAGGTTAAATGAGCTGTCAGAAGCCATGTAGCTGATGGATGAAGTCAGCTATGAAAGCTCTGCTCTTCCCACCATGCCAGGCAGCCTCTCACGTCAGCTTGGAAGAAAAGTTTGAGAGAGCGTGGCCAATGGTGCCAAAGGCTGCAGGCCCGCGAGGGCTGGACGAGGCCTATGAATTGTGTCGTGAAGGATGCGTGGGTTATGGTGAATGCACCTTTCCAGCACTGCCGTGGGAACTGAAGCTGTGTTACCTGTGGGGTAGGGCCGCAGTGGATGCGGAAAGTGCAGGAAACAGGAGCAGGCCACTCCCCCAAGAAGTTTCCTCAAAGAGACAACATGGTGGTTTAAGAGTGAGTGACTCCGTCATACTTGTGAGAGGAGGAGAATTCATAACAAGTCCTTGAGGGGTGCGGTGGAAGCCTGGTCCCAAAGGTGGTTGCAGGGCGTGTGGTGGGAAGGGCTGCCTTGGCTGCATGTTCTCAGAGGAGTGGCCCTCCGGCTCTGGGGTGGAGGCACTGCTAGCAGTACGTCTTGTCGGGAGAACTGTTGACTGCTGAGTGCTCCGAGAGGCCAGCGGGCATTGCTCCGGAACGTGGGGAGGTTTGCTTTGTGTCAGGCTCTACCTCAGTAGCAGAGAGTCAGAGAGGGGCTTGCCACTTAGGAGGCAAGACTGAGGCCCACCAAGTGTTCCCCGTGTGGCATGCATGCCGAGAGAAGCTGCCAGAATATTGGAGATGTGGAGGAGGGAACAGGTAATAGTGACCTGGAAACAAAGCGGCAAGAAATTGGCCCATGTGGGGAAGGAACCCACCCCCCTGATCATTGTGGAGAGCAGCCCTTTACCTGCTGAGCTGACTGCTCTGGGCCCAGAGGACTTTTGAACATTGTGGAGTCCAGAAGTTCTGCCCGCATGCCAGTTACCCAGCTAGTGCCACATTCTGGTAATGGAACCAGCATAGAAATGGCCATTTTGTGTGTTTTCAACAGTGTGCTCGAAGTGATAAGTGAAAGAATGTATTGCCTAGAGATTTAGGACAGCCTTTCTTAGCAAGAATGGGCTTTTTGTACCTGTGCTGGTGGGACCCAGGTCCTTTGATGAGGAAACAAAGAAATTGAGAACCATTGATCCAATCCAATTATTTTCACAGATAAGAAAAGGTCCCCAAGGTAGCTAAGTGATTTGAGAATCACTTGGTGTGGCTGTAAGCACTGGTTTTTAGATCTAGAGGAACCTGGGTCTGAATCACAACTTCACCACCTGCTGGCTTTGTAGGCCTGATCGAGTCACGTAAGCCCTTGAGCCTTGGGGGTCTTGATCTTTACAGTGGGGACAGTAAGTAATTACATTTTCAAGATAATAAAGGACATGACAGAGAACCTAGACCATTGTAGTGTATCATCCTGTAAATGGTACCTGCCATTACTGCTGACTGGCCAGATCTGATAATACAACTTCTGTTGCTCCTATCATTGCCCAGATATCACAGAGCTAATTAGGAGCATAACTAGCATTTGGGTTCCTTGCAACACTGTCCATTAGTCTTTAGTTTTCTATCATCGGCGGAGAGTAGGGGTGATCACAGGCTCGGGGAGGGAGTAGATGCTGTTCAGTCTTGGGTTCTGCCACCACCAACGCCACTGACACCATCTCTCCTGTCGCTGCCACCATGTCCTTCGCCTCGCCCACCGCCGCCATCACACCACTGCTGTAGCGTCCCACATTTCCTGCGTTGACTCTGTATTGCTGAAGGTCTGTTTCTTTCCCTCACTGTCTCTCCATTGCAGAAAGTCTCTTTTACCTCACGGTAACCTGTGAAGGGAGGAGGGAGCAGAGACTACCCCCCACATTGTGCATGTGGGGAGGCTGTGGCTTTCCTGGGCCTTGTGGCCACCTTCCCTGAGATAGATGTCTGTGCCGTGGGCCCCCCAGGGTGGGCTCTCAGCTCCTTTGCTTGGTACAGTGTCTCAGTGATGTCCCTTGGGGGTTTGGTGGGGGTGGGGGGAGTTTTTATCACAGACGAAAATGAGGAAGCTCAGAGAGCTGACCGGATGGCACCAGCTTTCACAGCTGTTCAACTCTTGGTTCAAGATTTAGACAGGTCTTCCTGAGTCCACATTTATAAAATGGGAATAGTACTTACCTTGTGGGGTAGTTTTGAGACTCCTGTGAATTGACACAGTATTGCTAACAAACTGGCTTTCAGTCCCTGAAGCCGGCTTTCTGTAGCCACCATTTGCTGTGTGTTCCCCATGTGCAGAGCACTGGCTGAGCATATCGCCTGAATTGCCTCCTTTGACCTGCAGAGTGACCCAGTGAGCTGAGCAATAACATGACAGCCGATCTTGTTTGAATCCTTGCTGTCAGAATGCCAGGTGTGTCCCAGGCACGTCATGCGCTCCAATTCATCACATCCACAAGACCGTCCCACAAGGCAGGGACTGTTAGCATGCCCATTTTATAGGTAAAGACACAGGCTTTGAAACTGGCAGCAGCTGCCATGTGATTGCTTTGGGGTCATGGCAGTCAGGTCGCCGTGGGTGGGCCCAGGCAGGCCAAAGGGGGATCAGTGTTTGTCAATCAGCCGCACTGGTCTGCTGCTCAGAGTACTGTTTAAATCTGTATAAAATTGATCCACGCTGGAATTTTCACTAAGCAGAACAGTGAATAATAGTACAGTGAACCTCTGTGTTCCTGTCCCTCGAACTTAACAATTTTGCCACATTTGCTTGTATTTATTCCTTTTTTTTTTTGTTTTGTTTGCTTTGAAGCAAATCCCAGTGACCACGTTTCCCTCTACAGACTTCAAAACGTGTCTTTGAAAAATATGGACATTTCCTTACATAATTACAATATTGTCACCTAGCCTCAGAAAATTAACATTGATTTCCCTGGTTGCCTCAAAAATCCCTTTTCTTAGTGTTTTTGTTTATGTTTGGTACTAGTATAAGTCAGGATTGGCTAGAGTTCTCACCTCACAATCGGTTCTTAGACTTCTAAGTCTTTTGTCACCCAGAACAGATACTACTCCCTTTTTAATGCCAAAGACTTGTTGCAAAACCTCCTTGGGTTCATCTTCCCCTCTTTCTCCATGGTGTTGAACTGGTGCAGAGAGGGGAGGAGCCAATCGCATACCTTGTTAGGAGGGGTGAAATGGTCGTGCAGGATGAAGGGCTAAGCTCAGTAGTTAAGTCGCTGTTTGCGACTGTGGGTTTATGTCACTCCCTCCATCACCGTTGCTAGGGCCCTCTTAAGCTCGGGCTTAGTCCGTATCTCCTCCTGAAGTGGTTTCTGCACCGTGCCTGGCGGCAGCTGCATCAACACACTGCACTTCCTGCACCATGGTTATTATATGTTGGTTTTCCCCCAGCACATTCCATCTCCTAAATAGGTCCTTATGGCTTGAAGAGCCACGCATGCCTGTCCATCATGTATGTAGGTTGCCACCTATCCCTGCTGGAAAAGACCCATTAAACAAATAATTTTAGTTAAATAGGCACTCTATGGCCTCTCCTTTCCTTTCCTTCTCAGCTCTGTCCTTACCAGCTTCAATCAGCTCGATCTGACTGGCTGAGTTCCTTTCTTCGATCAGCTTGATCTGACTGGGCAAGTTCCTCTGGGCCTTTCCTTAAGCCCTTGGCTGCGGTGGTGGTGGGATGTTGCACACAGGATATGAGATTGCGCTTTGGTCTCTTCCTGCTGCTGCTCTGCCATCACACTGCCCTAGTGAGCAAGCCCTGTCCTGGGTACTGAACTCTTAGCTCCTGGTCTTTTGTGCTCCTGCCACAATGGCAGCCCCTGGCCAGCCTCTCTCTTGGACTGAAACTGTCACCTCCCCACTGGTGTCCTTTTTGTCAGACCCTTACCTATGATCTGGTATCTCCATGTTGCAGGAGGACCGTTTCTAAAGTCTGTCAACGACTCCCTGATGCATTCAGAAGAAGGCTGGGATTCCTCGGCCTGGTCTGCAGGGCTCTGTGGTCTGGGACTTGGCTGTGTGTGCACCTGGCATGCTCTCTGGCCACGTCGCCTCTCTCCTGACACTAGGATCACCCCGGGGGCCCTCTCTGACCCATGTCTGCTGGCCCTTCTGTGCAGGGTTACTCCCTAAGCTAACTTACCGTTTTGTTCCCAGAACAAGCTCAGTACCTGATGGACATAAGATGTGTGACATGGTGGCTCAGCAGTCAAGAGAGGTGACAGCCCAGAGCAGTTGGCAGTGCTTTGGACTTGGGTGCATGGAAGTAAGAGGCTGTGGTTCTCAGAGTATAGCTGCTTGGTGCTTGGTGCCAGTGGGGGGCAGCGGGGAGCGGAAAACTCTGCCTTGCTGCATTGCATCATGGGAATGGCCCAGTCTTCTGCTCGGAGCTTATCTAGCTGTGGGGCTGCCTTGCCTTTTACAAGGATGCTTATGCTTCTTTCTTGAGTATCACATGCTCATGGTAGAGAAACCAAAAATTTCAGGTAAGCCCAGAGAATAAAGCTAAAGTTGCCACATCAGCCCCCTGCCCCCTAGAGCAGTAACTGTTGTTAGCATCTTGGTGGACACTGTTTCTCTTATGGTGATATTGGTCATGTTATAGTCAACTGGCCCTTGAGCAATATGGATTTGAACTGCACACGTTCACTTAGCACACAGATTTTTTACTGTATGGTACTGCAAATGTATTTTCTTTATGCTTTTCTTAACAGTTTCTGTAGCTTTATAGTAAGAATACAACATATAATGCCCAGAACATATAAAGTTGTGTGTTAATCAACTGAGTTATCAATCAGTAAGGCTTCTGGTCAACAGTAGGTTATTAGCAGTTAAGTTTTGGGGTAGTCAAAAATTATATGTGGATTTTCAACTCTATGGAGGAGGGGGACCTAACCACCCTTCACCCCTGCATGGTTCAGGGGTCAACTGTATTTGCAAAAATGGGAACACAACCAGAATGCAGATTGGTAACCATTTTAAAACTCAATCTATTAGAAACCATCTTTCAGCATCAAATCTAGTCCTATACTCAGTTGTGTACTACTCCTTCCTATGAGTGTGCCATAATCTACTCTCCCGTCGTCTACTCTTTCCTATCACTGCACTGTCACATTGCTTTAGGCTGACAAAAGGGGGATGGTGTTCTCTGACCATCTTCATAGCTGCCTGAAGAGCTAGTTATTTTCTTAGGGAAAAATGTTTATATTTAGAATGGCAAGTCCTGGGCCGTGTCCGTTGCTCAGGTGTGGGGTTCCACCTCGCCCGACTGCTGTGCCACAGAGGTTGTCACAGTTCACAGCTCCGTCAGCAGCACATGATGGGACCAGCCTCCCCGCCTTTCAGCAACATTGGCCATTTTCCTTTTTCTTTTTAAAATTAATTACAAACATAATGCTTGTTTGCCAGAAGTTCAAGCACTATGAATGCATGCAAAGGGTGGCCTTGACTCTCAGCAGGAACACTGGTGAATGTGCTTCCAGCCCCTGCAGCCCCCACCCCCTGGCCACTGTCAGCCTTGTGTGTGTGAAGAACATGGACTTGGTATGTTTTTACAGTTGGCGTCCTAGTCTATTCTCTGCTAACTTGCTTCTTGCACCTAGCAGGATTCCTTAGGCAGCCTCTTTGTCCTCCAGATCTGCTTTGCTCCTTCAAGGACTACGTGGTGGGGATTGGCATTATTTATTTAACCATTTTCCTGTTAAGTGGACATTTAGAGTTATTTTCAGCCTTTCATAATTAATTTTAATGAAGACATCCAAATTTCTCTTCAGAAATATATACGCACAAAATGGTTTGAGAATCTCCCCACCCCACACACACCTCTACCATCGCAGCCTTTTATCAGCCTAAATTTTTGTATATCTTTAATTATTAATATGACAGAGCACCTTTTCATAAGTTTGTTGGCCTCTTATATTTCTCCTTTTAAGAACTGTTTCTTCATAGGATTTTTTAAATTTTCCTGTTAGGTGGTAAATGTAAAAGCTCTCCCTTCCCCATTTTCAATAGTTTTTAAGTTTGTGAGTTTGCTGGGTAAAAATTGGCCTTTTGAATGGGTACTTTTTAAACTACTAATTAAGTGATGGTTTTCATTGCTGTATGAAAGTCTGTTTCTGCACTGTTATTGCTGTCAAGTCCCCAGCCCAAAGGGCTCTTACTTGATGCAGGATGTTTTCCTTTGTCTCCTCAACTGACGATTAGTTCATCTTAGACTGGACACCACAGGTTGGAAAAGTGTAGGATCGGGGCTCACCCCCGGGTCCAACTCCTTACATCCGCTCTTGCTAACTGTGCAACCGGAGGCAAATGGGTTCACTCTCGTGAGCCCGGGTTCCTCATCCTCCTGGGACTAACACAGCCTGCTGGATTGTGGCTAAGGACCGAATGGGGCGACACATGGCCATGCCTGTCATGGCACATGTGGGTGTTTGCCATGCTCCTTCCTCTGAGACAGTTCATGCCTTTAATGGACAGCTGTGGTTGTGCATTACTCTGGAGTCTGTCAGGCGTCCCTGGTGTGCTGAGACCACGAGCCGGAGTAAGAGCTGTCACAGAGCCAGCTGTGGTGTACCAGGGAGGTGAGGTCTAGCTCCCCCACCCACCACCCCCCGCGCCAGTGCACTGTCACCCAGTTCTCAGTCTTCCCTCCCAGGGGGCAGTCTAGCAGTTCCTTTCAGCCTGTCCCTGTCCCTGCAGGCCCTGGAACTGGAGCCAGTGTTCGAGGGAGATGGGGGCGGGGTGGGATGGGACTGTGCCATTGCCCCCATAGCCCCCTGAGGGGACACTCCCCCTGGCATGCTGCCTGCTCGCCTTTGACCAGCTCACCTGGCCTCAGCACGCTTGGGTTTGTGTGTGCCCCCTTGGGTCTGGGAAGCCACACCACCTTGTTCTGCATGCAGGTGGCCAGTGATGTTGGACCCAGGGACAAGACCTCAAGCCTATCCCTGTTAATTTTCATCTAACTAGAGTGGACAGGATCATACTTAGCTTTTGAGATGTGTGTGTATCCTGTTACCCATATAACATACTGGGTCACCCTCTGAACTTCATGTCATCAGCAGATATGATTAGTACACTGACACTCTTTCCTTTAGTCATGGATAATGCTGCTGAGTTGGAAGGAAGATGCCACACTCTGTGGTCAGCCATCTGTCCTCATGCTCCAGACTTTGCAGAAAGGGAATGCTATTCCAGGTCCCTTCTGCTCTTTGGTCCTCCCATGGGTGCAGCATGGGACAGAATCTCACTGACTATACAGTGTCCCCATCACTGTAGGCGGTGTCCCTATCACTGTAGACAGTGTCCCCATCACTGTAGGCAGAGTCCCCATCACTCTGTACAGTGTCCCTATCACTGTAGGTGGTGTCCCCATCACTGTAGTCAGTGTCCCCATCACTCTGGGTGGTGTCCCCATCACTGTAGGCGATGACTCCATCACTCTGGGTGGTGTCCCCATCACTGTAGGCAGTGTCCCCATCACTCTCTGCAGTGTCCCCATCACTATAGGCAGTGTCCCCATCACTCTGGGTGGTGTCCCATCACTGTAGGAAGTATCCCCATCACTCTCTGCAGTGTCCCCATCACTCTGGGTGGTGTCCCATCACTGTAGGAAGTATCCCCATCACTCTCTGCAGTGTCCCCATCACTCTGGGTGGTGTCCTCATCATTCTGGGTGGTGTCCCCATCACTCTGAGTAGTGTCTTTGCACTCTGGGCAATGTCCCCATTATTCTAGACAGTGCCCCCATGGCTTTATGACAGGAGCATGGAAGTATGTCTTCCACAGGATGGCTTATTTGCCACCAGCCTGGGCTTCCTTCTGGTGGCCGCCACTTCCATCTCTGAGTACTTAGACCATAGAATTCTCTCCGGGATCTGTGTCTGCCTCACCTATCGGTAGTTTGCAAAAGTCCACCTTTTCTCCCCTTTGCTAAATTGGACATTGTCTCGTCTTGGGCATCTTCTCATTTTCTCTGAGCTCTTGAGATTGCCAGCAACGAGCATGTCTCTCCTGTAAGTTAATTCAGAGCCGAGATGTGATTCATCTGGATCAGGAGATTTGAATTCATTTAGTGTGACTGGATGTTCTCTCACAATCTCTTCCCCATCTTGCGTTTCAATTCCCTCATATCAGTGTTTGATTCACCCTTTTCAGCCTGAAGATTGTTCTCCTTGATAGAAAATGGGAGTTTATAGTTCTTTCTCTCCGTCATCTGTTAACTGAACACCTTTCACCCCAATATGGGCCTATCCCTTCTAGTTCCTATCACTCCCGATCCAATTTTAAAAGCCCCTTTTTTGTCCTTAGCATTTTCCAAATGGCTCAGCTTGCCTGGGCCTCAGCTTCCCTGACCTTGTTCTTACAGGTTGGGCCCCTTCTCAGTGTTCCCAGTGGGCCTTGTGCCCTCCCTGCCCTGCTACATGTGGTGGCCTCACAGGTCATAGGCTCTCGAGGCTCCTGTGCCGAGATGTGCGTGGCAGAAAGCCCATCTGCACCCCACCAGTCACTGTCCCCCGAGGGAGTAGTGAGCAAGGGACGTGTAGTGATCTTCAAGTGCTTTTGGCCTGAGGACAGCTGTCAATCCTTTCCCCTTTGTTGAGATTGTTCGTGATTGTATTTCTCAGAACTTAGTTTTTAAAGACTCCTATCCCTCTTTAGCCTCCTCGCCTTATAGACCAGTGGCTTGTGACAGGGGTGATTTTGTCCTCCAGAGGACATGCGGTGATGTCTAGACATGTTCTCTGTCAGGACTGGGGGGTGCCATTGGCATTAGTGGGTGGATGGCTGGACACCGCTAACTGTCCTGCAGGGCCTGGGATGGCCCCCCAGCCAGGGATTGCCTGCCACAGACACACTGACAGTGCTGAGGTGGGCGATCCTGTTGTCCCCCAAGATGACAAGTACACATTTCCCCTGGGGTGCCCTAGTCTGGGTGGGCCCACAGCTTCAGCATGTTAAGGAGCACACAGGGTGCCTCTGCCGTGGGTGCTTCATAGCCCTCCATTTGAGAAGCCCTGTTTCAGGGTTTGGGGTAAGAGCCTGGAATTCCTTAGAATCTTCCTTCTTGGTGGGAGGGCCCCAGCGCTCCCACGTTTAGACCTCCCTTTTTGGAGTTGTTAGGAACCCCGAGATCACATGGTGCCTTCTCTCTGGGGGCCAGACTTAGGTCCAGCACCTTGTTTCCTTGGAGAGCGCAGGTCTTAATCCCTGTCTTAACCTAGGAGCCAAATGCGACACCCCTCGAGTGGATAACAATCACAAGCACTGTCCCAGCACCAGCGGCCCTGTCTCTGGGCAGTGGCCTGCTGGAGGAGGGGTGCTGCCAGGTTCCCACTCAGTCCCCAGCGCGGCCCTTCCCTCCTTCAGTCTAAGGTTATATCTTTTTGGACAGAGGCCACTCTCCCTCTCCTTCCGGGCAGGAGTGACAGAGGTCAGGGATCCCGGGGCCATTCTCAGTGCTCCTTGGGACACAGCTGCTCGTAGACAGCCACACCTCTGATCCCTCACATGTACCTCCGCTGGCCGTGTCCTAGCACGTGGAATGCCGTGGGTCACAAAACTTTTTAAGCTTCAGAAGGTGCATGGAAGCTACCCAAGGCCTGTCATCGCCTCTGGAAAGAGAAACCAAGCTGGAGCCGGAACAAGGCCACAGGGCTGCCTGCCCTGCCTGTGTTGCCTGACCAAGCCCTGGTGATTGCTCCAGTGCATTAAGTACAAGGTTGTCTCTTTCCTTCCTCTCCCTGTCTTGCTGTATCTGTTCTTTCTTTCGAGTCCATTTTTCACTGCATGCCTCACCGATGTCCCCAGCAGTGTTGGCAGGGTAAGTGCTGAGGAGGGAAGACTTCATTGTCTGAGGTCAGAGAGACATCGCACGTACTCAGTTCCCATCCTGCCTGTTGCTGTTGAATAGGGGCGTGAGGTGCCAGCTCCACGGCGCACCGGTTCAGGTTGGCCAGCCAGAGACACCTAATCCGCAGGGCTGGGCCTGGCTGGGGCACAGCGATAAGGCCTCAGTTGTCCAGGCCCCTTTTCTGGCTCTGCATCCCTGGCAGCCATCACCACCGAACGGGTGGGATGGCTTCCCCAGAGAGCTGTGGCCTCGCCACTGGCGACTCCAGCTTTTCGGTTCCCTCGGCAGCTCTTTGCTGAGTGCCTGAGAACCAGGGCCTTCACCTGAGGCTTTATGAGGTGAGCATGGTCATTCCCATTGGACAGGTGAGGGTTCAGGACCTCAGGGACCATAAGTAGTCTGTGCAAGGCTGCTTGGCCTCATAAATAAATGGGGGTGGTGGGTGGGATCCACACTGAGGGCTGGCTCATTCCAGTCTTCAGTCCGGCCTCCACTGTTCAAGCAGTGATCTATTTAACACTTTGAAGGGCAGGAAGGTGTGGCTTCAGAAAGGGAAATGGCCGTGGCCCAGTAGAAGCAGCCTGGCTGCCCTGCCTATTCGGCAGACCGTCCCCTCCAGCTGCTGCAGCGCAGCGTTCTGCACTTGGGAAGGGCTTGTCTGGGAGCACGCAACTGCTCTGGCCCGTCCCTCGCAGGGCAGCTGGGGGAAGGCAGCTCTTTGGCTCGCTGATTACCTGCAGCGATTACCTGCAGCCTTGTTCCCATCCTCGGGATCACCGAGCTGCCCTTTGTGGTGCCGCACCTGGGGCAAGCCGTAGGGACCAAAGTGGGTCATGGATTCCGAGGGAACACATCACAGAGCCAAAGGTCAGAGAGCTCATGAAGGGGGCCAGGAGCACAGGACGGGCCAGGTGGGTGTGCCAAGAGCCACACGAGGCCACCTGTGGCCACACTTTCACGCCAAGGCTCTCTATCCTCTTCATCCCCACTGCCCCGCCACCTATTCCCTGGGTGAAAGCAGTCACCCTGGAAGGTCTCCTTGCCTTTAGTGGCAGTTCCTGTAGTCCAGACATCTTACTGCCACAAGCTGACCCTGCCAGTCCCCTGCTCAAAATGATGGTCCCTACCCGTCATTACAGACTGCACGCTGCTGTCCTGAGCACTCTCCCCGGCTGCCCTCTGCTCACAGCCCCCACAGTGCCCCCTCTTCCTCTCCCACTGCAGTGGTTTTGGGTGACACTTGGTGCTCCTTCTTGGGCCTTGTTTGCAGTATGCTTCCCCCACTATGTCCTGTAGTCACCCCTTTGGGACAGCTCCACCATTCCTTGCTCCAGGAAACCTCCCTGGATCCTCTTGGCAGAGCTCAATGTTCCTTAGCCCCTGTCTTGGCCACCACCTCCCAGCATGGCTCCCGGGCAGGAAGTGATTCTTGTTCACACATCATAACAGCGACACCCAGGATCCAGAGCAGGGAAGAAGGGGGAGTAGAAGGGGACCCTGCAGAACAGCCCCTCCTACCCCGGCATTGGTCCTGGAGGGGCCTGATGGCCCTTCCCCACAGGGGCCAGCCCTTTGCCAGACACATGCGGACGCGGTGGGGGAGGGTGCAGGCGCATGGCACACGCTGCATCTGAAAGCTGCATCAGAACCTTCCCGTGGACCTTGACCACACTGGTGATGACATAGGGAAAGAGTTCCTGTTTGTATGGGATTTGAAACCTCCAGGGCTTGTGGTAGGGGCTCTTGATGGCATCATGCTTTGCGCAGTTTTAAATAAGCCAAAATTATTTAGAAGTGTTTCCGTTGTTCTTAGAGGCCCACAATTCCGGATTTTAAACTCAAGCACAGGGCAGTTACGTTATTTACCCATGTTAAATAGCTTGTGAAAGGTCTTCTAAAAACAGGGTTTTGTCTTTTACTTGAAATGCTTCGGAATATAAAGAATGCAGGCATGGTCTCACCATAACAATATCACCGTGCAAACCTGTAGGATCCTGTGCCTTCCACTCTTCTCCCAGGAGGAATACAGGTTGTTTCATTGTCTCCTGTTAAAATTTTAGGTCAGTCTTGGCAAATATTTTGGATATGCTAGTAGCATCTGAGGAGAGCACCAGCTCAGGGCAAAATAAATAGAACATAATACAGAACTGGCTCAGTTGCTCCGGTTGTTGGTTCTTAGCTGGTGCCATTGCCTAACCCAGACTGGAGGTGCTTGTGGGATACCCACTCTGTGCCATCTCTGTGTGGGCGCTTGCGAGGGTTAGCTCAGGGCCCGCTCCTTTGCGGATCCTTCGTAGATGCTCAGTAAGTGTTTGCGGCGTGCCTCCCCAGCAAAGGAAAGCAGGAAACCTGCTTTCTAATCAAGCTTTCACCAACCTCAGGATCCGGAAGCGCACAGAACTGGCATTGTGAGTGGGGGGTGCTTGGAAAGGGGGTCTGGTGGGTTCAGATGATACCAGAGCCACAGCTGAGGTATCTAGGAGCAGAGTCAATGTGAAGGCTTCTGAGTCTGGTTAGAAGAAACAGAGCTAAATTGCCAAGACTCGGGATGTTTGCCCATACGTGGGAACTGTGTATGAGGTAACAGATGAGTCTGCCAGAGCTGTGACAGTGTTGTGTTGTCATTTCTGGTATTTGTGTTTTGTGATATTTAAAAAAGTGTGGTGAAGTATAATTGTTAATATGTTATATTTTGTCAGCAGTGTTTTATTGAAAATATCGTGCTTCCCTCATGAATATGTGATCTTAAAAATGTAGGCAGCTCCCTTAAATGTGGTATTAATTATACCCTGTGACCACGTTCCCCCTGGTGTACTGGAATATACCGCATCGGAAAGTGCGATTCGCTTCACAGGAATTCATTTTACAGGAAACCATGACAGAATACGTGTATTCCATTAAGGTAAACACCCCTGTTTTCTTTTAGATCAACTCTAATATGTTAGTGATTGAAGGGAGAAGAATTATGAGGAAAGCTGGATCAATAGAATTTAAAGAAGGAAAGCAGACGAATGCCTCATCTACTTGAGGAATGTGAGCAGAAGGCGGTGGGGTGGGGGTAGATGGAGTCAGGGATGCATCTGAAGGGCTTCTGATGGGAATAGCGTCCACTTGATGACAATTTTAAGTAACTGGGCTGTGCCAGTCAACTACTGTAAGATTCTGAGGCCAGATTCAGGCCTCTGCTGAAATAAGAGAAAGAGATAGAAATGTATGAATCTCCTTAGTTTTCTTTTAAAAAAAAAAACTTTTTAAAGTTTGTTTTGAAAGAGATAGTGTAAGCACGAGTGGGAGAGAAACAGAGAGAGGGAGAGAGAGAATCCCAAGCAGGCTCTGCACTGATGAACAGAGAGAGAGGGAGAGAGAGAATCCCAAGCAGGCTCTGCGCTATCAGTGCAGAGCTTGATGTGGGGCTAGAACTCATGAATTGTGAGATCATGACCTAAGGAGAAATCAGGAGTCAGACACTTAACAGACTGAGCCAGCCAGGTGCCCCTGAATCTCCTTAGTTTTCAAAAAGAAACTCAGCAAGGATAAACCAGAAACTAATGAGATTGTTACCCACAGTGGGTGAATGGAAATGGGCTGAGAAGACAGGAAGGGAATGGGACATCTCCAAACATGCCTTTTATGTATAGTCAATTTGTGAACCATAGTAATGAGTTGCTTCTTGGAAAATTACATAAAGAAAGATGGAGTGGAAAATTAATACAAACATGGGGCGCCTGGGTGGCTCAGTCGGTTAAGCCTCCGGCTTCGGCTCAGGTCAGATCTCACGTTCGTGGGTTCGAGCCCCGCATCAGGCTCTGTGCTGACAGCTAGCTCAGAGCCTGGAGCCTGCTTCCAGTTCTGTGTCTCCTTCTCTCTCTGCCCCGCCCCCTCTCATGCTCTGTCTCTCTCAGTATCAAAAAAAAAGAAAGAAAATTAATACAAACAGAAATAAATGAACCTGGCTGTCTATCTATAGATGTCACTCCACACAGAGGAAGAGTATTAGTTTGAGGGGACTTTAAGTGTGGACAAGAAAGCTAGACTCATTTTTCCTTGCTCCTTCTCACTGAGTACCAAGTATGCACCCTTAAATAAATTGAGAGGCAACCATAGGAGAAGTCTGAAAGCTAGGGAGAGGAAGGGAGACTGGCTAGGGACTCTTGGACTGGGGGTACAACACAGCAGCCTGGGTGCCTCCTGATCATTTCACCAGTGACAGGGAGTTACCCAAGGTCTGTATCTTCAGCCCCCAACCTGTGGCAGACAACTGCCCAGGTAGGCTCATTGCTTCACCAGATTGAGAGGGAGTCCTGCCAGCTATACTGGGGAGGCCCAGCGGCACCAGAGGGGGAGACCAAGCAGGGGTACCACTGATGAGTGGCCTCAGGAAGCACTCTCCTTCCCTATGGGCCAGAGACCCCCTTCTTCCACCCAGATACCCCAGTGGTTCAAAAGCACCAACAGGGGCATTGTGTCACAAGTGTCCCAGACTGGGAGCACTCTTGGTCCGGCCAGTCAGAATCTCCTCTCCCCTACCTGGAGACCCCAGGTTGCTAGGAGGTCCTAGTCTGGGAAGCATTCTTTGTCCTACAGACCAGAGAATCCACACTGGTGGCCTGCTGGCACCAGCAAGGGATGTCCTGCCACAGGTTACTGGAACAGTGGTCTTTGTGTCCTGTAGGTCTGAGACTTCCTCCACCCCCTGGAGACACTGGGAGGCCTGAGGCTGGCAGGAGGGACCCCTGGCTGGCAAGGAAGTACTCTGTGTTCCCACAGCCTGGAGACACACTCTCTGCCCCACAGGCAACCCCAGCAGGGATCCACGTGCCCTGTGGCCTCTGATGAAGCAGGCAGCCTGCAACAGCACAATAAGCCTCCAATTCAAGAAGCCGAGACAATTCTGAAGAGGATGACTCCAAAGAAATACACACCTGGACCCACAATGACAAAACCAATGAAAACTGAGGACAAAAGAATCTTGAAAGCAATCAGAGAAAACCAATGTATTCCTTACAATTTGGAACACAGTGGAGTCTCATTTAAAACTATGAGAAAAGAGGGGCACCTGGGTGGCTCAGTCAGTTGAGCATCGGACTTCAGCTCAGGGCATGATCTCGAGGTTGTGGGTTCAAGCCCTGCATCAGGCTCTGTGCTGATATCTAGCTCAGAGCCTGGAGGCTGTTTCCGGATACTGTGTCTCCCTCTCTCTGACCCTCCCCTGCTCACACTGTCTCTCTCTCTCAAAAATAAATAAAACATTAAAAAAAAATTTTTTTTAAATAAAACTATGAGAAAAGAGCTAGGGAGAGGGAGTGAGGCAAATGATGAGAGACTTTTGAATGCTAAGAACAAACAGCGCTGAGGAGGGAGGGGGAAGGGGAAGGGGGTGATTGTCATGGGGGGGCTCTTGCAAGGAAGAGCACTGGGTGTTATATGAAAACCAACTTGGTAATAAACTATTTAAATAAAAAAATAAATTTAAAAAAACCATTATTTAAAAAAAAAAAAACCTATGAGGCCAGAAAAAGTAGCATATTTTTAAGTACTAAAAGAAAAAAAATTGATAACCATGATTTCTATACCTGGAAAAATTATCCTTTAGAATGAAGAGAAAATAAAGGTATTCTCAGATTACAGAAACCCAAGAGAGTTTGTTGCTAGCCAATCTACCCATAAAGAATGGCTAAATTAGGGCTCCTGGCTGAGTCAGTTGGTGGAGCATGCAACTCTTGGTCTCAGGGTTCAGAGTTCAAACCCCATGTTGGGTGTAGAGATTGCTTAAAAATAAAATCTTAAAAAAAACTAAGTTCTTCAAACAGAAATAAAATAAAAGAAATAATCTTAGAATATGAACAAGAAAGAACCAACAAAGGAAAAAGCAAAACTACAAATAAATACAATAGATTATCCTTCTTCTTGTGAGTTTTCAAAGTCACATTTGATGGTTGAAACAAAAAATTAACACCATCTGATGTGAGGCAAATGTATCTAGAAGAAATATGCACAGAGCTAAGGTTAAAAAGTGCAGAGGGTAAAAGAATCTAAATGGAAGTAAGGCTTCCATACTGTATTGTAAATTGTAAAATGTTGATGCCGGTAAGATTATGGTGAGTTACATATGTACATTGTACTGCTTAGTGTAACCACTAAGGAAAGTTTATGAAGCAATATACTCACAAGCACTATTAGTAAATCAACATGGAGCCCTATGAAATGTTTAACCCACAGGAAGGCAAGAAGAAATGGACAATGACAAACAGGGAACAAGTAGAAAACATAATGAAGTGACTTAAGCTTTAAGTAGTAATAAGTAGTACTACTTAAGGTTTCAGTAGACCTAAGTTTTCATGTGAAAATAATAACCATAAAGGTAAAGAATTTAAATATACTAATAAAAGGCAGAGGATGCAGCACGCACACACACACACACACACACACACACACACACACGGCTGTATAGTAGAAATGCAGTGACATAGGTTGAAAGAAAAACTGTAGAAAAAAAGATATGTCATATAAACAGTGATCCCCAAAACATTGGAATGCTTTATTAATATCAGATTAAGTACGTAAGAGCAAAGAACATCAGTGGACGCAGGAAGGATGTGAGATGAGGATAAAAGGGTCGTTTCGCCAGGAAGACATTGCAATCCTGAACGTATACTCACCAAAGAACAGAACCTTAAAGTACATGGAGCAAAAAGTATAGGACTGAGAAGTATAGAAGCCTAAAATAATAGTTGGGAGAACAGCACAGCTCCTCAGCAGCTGATAGAAGTACTAAACAGAAATCATCAAGGGTGGGAAAGTCCTAAATGACACAACCAACCAATAGGCTCTAATCAACGTATAAAGAATACTCTGACAACCACAGAAAAAAATTTTTTAAAGCACCTGTGGAACCTAGACTACATCCGAGGCCATAAAACAAACCTTAACAAATTTAAAAGAATTGAAATCAGCGTATCAGAATATGCAGGATACAGTTCAAGTAGGTAAAAGGGAAATTCGTAGCAGTAAATACTTACGTTAGAAAATAGGAAAAGCTTCAAATTAAAGTTTTCATCTCAAGAAACTAGAAGAAGAATAAAGCCCAAGCAAGCAGAAGTAAGAAAATATAATAAAGATAAGAACAGAAATCAATGTAACTGAAACAGAAAAATAGTAGACAGAATTAATGAAATAAAAAGCTGGTTCTTAGGGAAAAAAAGTAAAATTAATAAACCTCTAGCAAGACTGACAAAAATAAAGAGAGGAGATGCGAATCATCAATATCAGAGAAACAGGTTACACCCCTGCAGACTCCAGTACAGCCATTAGGAGAGAATAAGGCAATACTCCAGACTACTTTATGATCATAAATTTGACAACACAGAAGAAATGTACCAACTCCTGGAAAACAACAAACTACTAAAACAATCAGGATGAAATTGATAACCTGAATAGTTCTATAGCCATTCAAGGAGTTGACTTCATGAATTTGAAACCTTAGAAAAAGAAAACTCCATGCCCAAAGGATTTCTCTGGAGATTTCTACCAAAAAGTTAAAGAAGAATTAAAACCAATTTTACATAATCTTTTCCAGAGAAGAGACCAGTATTACCTTGACAAACAGTATTGCCAAACCAGCCAAAGACAAAAGGAAACTGTATCTCCCATGAACATAAACACAAAAATCCTCAACAAAATATTTGCAAACCTAATATGTAATGTATATATATAGCTTATATATAAATGTTATGTGTGTATATAATAAATATATGTGCAATATATAATATATATTATATATAAACGATATAGTTTATATAAACAATATAACATTGTTATAACACTGTTATATTGTGTGTGTGTATATGATATATACATATATGTATATATAGAAAGATATGCGACAAAAATCAATACCCTTGATGATAAAAACTCTCAGAAAACTAGGAATAGAAAGGAATTACCTTAACTTGTTAAAGAGCATGTGCCAAAAACCCCTACATCTAGCATCGTATGTAATGATGAAATAGTGAATGCTTCCCCCTAAGATCAGGAACAAGGCAAGGATAGTTGCTTTCACTGCTTTTACTTAAACACAGCCTGGAGTTAGCCACTGGTGAGACACTGGCCATGACAGTAAGATAAGAAAAAGAAATTAAGGCATGTGGATTAGAAAGGGAAAAATAAGCTGTCCCTATGTGCAAACTGACATGGTCATCTGTATAGAAAACCATAAGGAACACTAAACAGACAGACAGATACACACACACACACACACACACACACACACACACACACACATAAACAAGCGAGAAAACCTCCTAGAACTAATAAGTGAGTTTATCAAGGTCACAAGACAACATACAAAAATTAATTGCATTACAGATTCCTGTATGCTAGCAACATCTGGAAACAAAACCACCAAATGCATGATCCATAAAGGGAAAAATGGATACGGTGGACCTCATCAAACTTTTATTCTGTGAAAGAGTCTATAAAGAAGGTGAAAAGAGAAACTACAAACTGGAAGAAGATATATGCAACCATATAGCAAGGACAGGACTGGTATCTAGAAAAATAAGGAACTTTCAAACTCCACCAGCTAAATAAATAATTAAAAACAATCCAATTAGGAAAATTAACCAAGGGGATATACAGATGGCAAATAAGCACATGAAAAGACATTCAGCATCATTTGCCACTAGAGGTATGCAAATTAAACCAACAATTTGATATCACTATATACCTATCAAGATAGCTAAAATTAAAAATAGTGACAACACCAAATGCTGACGAGTATGTGGAAAAACTAGGTCACTCATGCATTGCTGGTGGGAATGTAAAATTGTACAACTACTCTGGAAATAGTTTGGCAGTTTCTTCTAAAACTAAGCTTGCAGTTACCATAAATCCCTGCAATGGCACTCTTTGGCATTTATCCCAGAGAAGCAAAAACAACATTTACCCAAATTGAATGTTAATAGAAGCTTTCTTCATCATAGCCGAAAGCTGGAGTCAACCCAAATACTCTTCAACAGGTGAATCCCAAACAAAGGTGGTATGTCCATACATATACTACTTGGCAATAAAAGATAGAAAGATAAATCTTGGATGAGTCTCCAGGGAATTATGTTGAGTAAGCAAAACCCAGTTTACATGGTTAAATACTGTGTGATTCCATTTCTAGTACATTTTTGAAATGGTAGAATTATAGAGCTGGAGAACAGGTTAGTGGTTGCCACAGGTCAGGGAAATCAGAGCAGGGTGTAGAAGAGAAGAAGATGAGTATGGTTATAAAAATGAAGCACAGTGGCCCCGGGGGTGGTGGCACTACATGAACATAGGTGGTAGAATTGCATGCACAGAAGAGTGCACATAAAACTGGTGAAATATGAGTAAGATGATTGGATTGTGTCAGTGTCACTTTCCAGGTTGCAACATTGTCCTATAGGGATACAGGGTGTTCATACTGGGAGAAACTGGGTGAAAGGTACATGGATTTTTCTGTATTATTTCCGACCTCTTCCTATACATCTATAATTATCTCAGAATTAAACCATTTAATTATGAATGAATCAGGGTAACTTTTAAATAAAGTTCTCTGTACATCCTCAATGAATTGTATTCTAAGGAAGAAGAGAAATCTTCCCCTTAAACATAGTAGGTTTGTTTTCGGCAGTAGAATGGGTGTGGCAATTCCAAACTGTTTAATTTGCATCACAGGATTGAATGAGTGAGGATTGATGTTATGAGGAACTGGGGTTCTCTTTGGTAAAAGGCGAAAGATTTATACAATCTGAAGAGAAACCAGAGTATGGGGAGTTCTCTTTGGAAGAGAGGGAGATGGACTGGTGGGGCGGGAGAGGGGGTTGGAGAGCTAGAGCCCTGTGGTATTGCTGGGGAACGAGAGGAATCAGCACAAACTCATGGTTTTAAAGAAATGCATTCTTTGTAGCTCTGCCCCCTGAGAGAACCCCAGCAAGAAGGACACCTCAGTAAGCACTCTTTTTTCCTAGATGTTGATTTCTAAATAACAATTTGTAACTGAAAGGAACCAGTTTCCACAAGCTGAGCCCAGAACATCTTCTTTTGTTAAAAAAAAAAAAAAGAAAAGAAAAAAGTAAGGATGTGTGTACAAAATGATGAGGGCATGCCAATCTACTTAGGACAGAGGAGCCATCTTGAAAGATGTCCCACTAGCCAAATTGGGAATATCTTGTTTGAGCAACAAAATGAGTAATGACAGAAATGGAGTTATAACACATTGAATTTTTAAAAAAAGAATCTAGGTCCATACTGTTATAAAAATATATAAAAGTTAAGGGAGGATAAGGAACGGAAAACTGTTAAGAATGATGACGAATACATTCAGAAGGAATGATAAACAATCAGTGTTGCCACTCTTGTAATAATAATCCAGACAAAACTCATGGATTGATCTAAAACTGTTGGATGAAAACCTGTTGAGAAATTGGAAAATCACTTCTCAGATTCCTTATTACTTACAGAAAGAAAAGGATATGGTTGCAGTTATATGTTCCTAAAGTAAAAAATCACCTCAAAACTTAGTTGCATAAAACAGCCATTCTATCATGATCATGATTCTGGGAGTTAGGTTCAGAGAGGCCACAGAATAGCTCATCCCTGCTACACGATGTCTTGGGCCTCATCTGGGAAGGTGTGAGGGTCGGGAATGACTTGGTGGCCAAGGATGTCTTCGTGGCTGGGGGATGGAATCATCTAGAACTGTCTTTCACTGCTACATCTGGCAGTTTGTGCTGTGGCAGCTGGGGTCCCAGAAAGGAAGGGCAAATGCAAGGCATTTTACCATCTAGCCTCTAAGGTCACATCATGTCTGTTTCACCATAAGCCATTGATTGAAGCCCAGAGTTCAGCCGTTTGGGGAAGGGATTTCAATCTCACTCCAGTATGGGAGGAGTTTCCCGTCACCTTATAAACACAGCATGGGGACAGGAGACCCTGGTGAGGCCATCTCTAGAAAATATGTCCTGTGTTACAGCAGAGAAGACTAGGTGCTCACCACCATAACTTCTTATCCCCGATAATGGGACACACCGAGAAGGGGCACTGCATTGCCTGCGTCATTTCTCTACAAGAATGTTAGCCTGAGTCCAGCCATGAGGATAGTCATTCAGTTCCAAACTGAAGGACATTCTCCTAAACAGCTGGCCTAGACTCCAAAACTGTCAGTATCCTCAAAGGCAAATGGGAGGGTGGGGCCAGTTTAGATGATAGGAGAGCGAAGGACCCTGTCAACAGTGTGTGATCCTTGATTGAATCCTGGGTTGGGGGAGTGGGGACGTTCTAACAACAGTTGGAAAAAACCAAATGTGGATTTTATATGAGTGTTCTTTTGACATGCAGTGTGCCAGCTGCCCTCGTTATTTGTGTTTACAGACACAGATTACCGATATCCCTGTCCTTAGGAGATGCAGCTGAAGTGTTTTGGGGTGAAGTGTTGATGATTGCAGCTAGCTCTCAATTAGCTTCAGCCAAAAAGTGTGTGTGTGAGTGTGTGGATGGAGCTGGAGATGATGTGTAGATGCATAGAAGTGGCAGAACCCTGGCAAGTGTTGAGTCTAGGTGAAGCGTACGTGGGCTTTGTACTACTTGCCAAGTTGTTTAGTTTTGGGAAGTTTCAAAATGCAGACAATACCTCATCCTATTGCGCTTTGAAGGTAATTGTGCTCTTTACAGATTGAAAGTTGGTCCTGACCCCGCATTGAGGAAGTCCGTTGGCACCATTTTCCTACCAGCATTTGCTTATTTTGTGTCTCTGTATCACATTTTGGGACTTCTTGCGGTATTTCAAGCTTTTTTATTATCGTATTTGTTACAGTGGTCTGGGACCAGTGCTGGTGACTTGCTGAAAGCTCAGAAGGCTAGTATTTTTTCACAATAAAGATAAAGTATTTTTAAGTTAAGGTGTGTGCTCTTTTTTTTTTTTTTTTAGACTTCATGTTATTGTGCACTTAATAGACTACAGTATAGTATAAATAGTACTTTCATATGTACTGGAAAATCTGAAAAAGTGCTTGACTTTACTGCTGTAATTAATCTGGACCCGAACCTCCAATCTCTCTGAGGTATGCTGTGAAATCACAGGAGAGAAGGAAGCCTGCGCCCAAACTCTTTCCCTGCCAGAAATAAGGTTTCTAGGAAGACTAAAGGAAACAGAAGGGTGTTAAAAAGAACAGGAAGAAGAAAAGCCAGCGTCAGCACTGCCCTTTGGTTAAGGGGACACTGCCCACATGTGACAGTGTACCAGGTGTGATGCACCTGGAGTCTGGAGAGAGTCCATGGGCTGCTGACAGACCCCCCCCCCCTTCTTTCTGGGAAGGAAATTCTTAGAAAGGCAGCTGTTAAGTTGCATAATCCCATGTGTTTTGTAGCAGCAAAGACCGGAGAGGATGGTGGCCAGAGAGATGGGGTGGCATGGCAGGTGTTGAGGTGACTGTCATGTCAGCTGCCTGACCCATACTTGCCCCAGGAGGGGGAGCCCGGTCAGACCTCGGATCTGGAGTGATGTCTCGACCACTCAGAGAGCTAGACCCCAAACGCTGTGACCCAGAGGATAGAACAGGCGGGCTGGCCGTGCCAAGAGAAAGGTGCCATGTTCTCCTGAGAGCTAGGAGCAGGGGCAGGAGAGCTCTTTCCCTTTGCTACCCAGGGGAGGGCTTGGAGGCACAGGGGCCCAGTCCAGCAGCTCTCCGTGACCTGTCCCACAGGAGTGCCATGCCCTATCGCTTCCAGCCGGAGGGGGCCTCACTGTGCCGAGTCCTCTCTGCCCCTTAAAAGGCCATCCCATCCATCCCTTTGAATTCCCTCCCGGGGCCATCTTGCAGGCAGGTGGAAGTTTTGTACCTGCAGGAACTGTAGATGCTCTAAGGGAACCGGGAATGCCATGAGGCCAGCAGGCAGGCGCAGGGCAGGTGGGGGCAGGGGGTGTAGGAGGCAGTTGGATGGCCTGCTGCACAGCCTGCGCCCAGCGCCACCCAGCCGGCCTGCCTTGGGCTGGTTTGGGTCTGCTTGCCGGAGAGTGAGCCTCACAGTGATGCCGCATTAGCTGAGGCTCCGGGCTCCGGGCACCCAGACATGCACATCCACTGCCTCCAATGGCCACGCTGATGGGCCCCTAGGGACTCAGAGGTGAGGGAGGCCTGGCTATTTCTGGCTTGGGTTAGGAAGCAGTTCTACATCTAGGCAGAGAGCCACTGCCCCAGCTCCCAACAGAAGTGCCTCACCAGCGGTAGCAGGGCCTGGCCAGGGCTCTCCTGGGGAAGAGCTATGCACTAGGAAATTCTTTTCCTTTAGCTGTCCCATCCACCCTCCCTCTTATCATGTGCCAGGCTGTATGTTGGGAGCTCCAGACATGTAACACTGAGACCAAGCCTGTTCAGACTGGCCCCTCAGTCTGATGGGGACCTAGATGTATCACTCAGGGACACAGGGAGTTTGGAAAGTGCTCTGAGATGCTTCCAGGGACAAACAGCCTGAGGCAATCCAAGAAGGTTTCCTGGAGGAGACTCTTGACTTGAGAGGCAGTTTATAATCTGCTTTGTGTATTTCATTCCTCCCACCCTCCTTCCTTCTGCCCTTGTCCCCTGCCCCTCCGTGTGTGTATGTGTGTGTGTGTGTGTAGGTAGTAGGCATAGATAAGTGTACATCCAGCTATTACATGGAGAGGAGCAGATGTTTTATCATGAACATCTTTCCTGAGCAGTAGATAATATTCTATCTTACTTTTAAAAAATCAGCATGGTATTTTATTCTTTGGAGGCACAATAATTTATTTAACTACCCCCTCCTAATGATTACTGGTTTCTTACTCTAACAAACAGTGCTGTAGTAAAAAAAAAAAATCTTTTAATATGTGTCTCTCTACACAGATCTGTTTCCTTATGAGAAGAGACACTCATTAAAAATGCTGATGCATGTTGCCAGATTGCCGTCTGAGAGGCTCCATCGATCCCCCCTCCCCAGCAGTGTGGGAAAGGGCCTGCGTGGCATTGCTTCTATCTTTGTCAGTTTCATAGGCGAAATGTGTCTCATTTGCACTTTTTGGAAATAATGCTTGTGCAGAGAGCCTGTTCCTGAGTGTATAGGTCATCTGCATGTGGGGCAGATCGTGAGGGCTGCAAAGGCCTGGCTGCAGGTGCTCCAGGGAGGAGGAGGAGCAAGCCATGCAGAAGTCGAGAGCCATGGACAACATGGCATCTTCTGGAAGGGCAGCTTCCATTATAACTGGCTGTGGGATGTCCGAGGAAAACAGTGGACGACATAAGGCTGGACTAGAGGGTCCTGGGTGCGACTTAGGAGGTGGGGCTTTGATCCTGGATGATGTAGGGAGCCGCTGGTGATTCAGAGGTCCCTGTGTTTCTCTGGCTTCTCCCATCCTCAGGTGGACCTCTTACCTTCAATCGACTGCCAGTTCACCCCTGTGAGGAAGGAGGTACCGGCCAGGCAGGAGGGCCAGGACCTCTTCCCTCAGACTCTGTCCCTGTGCTCCCCAGAGCCCTGAGCTCCCCACTATGGTGCCTGCAGGCAGCAGGAAGGGATGTGACATGGCCACCCTCCCAACCCAGACAGTGTGGATGGGTGAGTGGGAAGAGCAGTGCCCCTAGATTTTGACCTGGGTCCGCCCTCAGCCCTGTCTCCTGTTGCTGCTGGCGGTGGGGGTGGTGGCCTGCATGTGCGTTCTGAGCTTGTGCGTGGAGATGCCTGCCACACATAGCTGTTGTTGCTTCGTTGAGATCAAAGTGCTGTGGGCAGTCCCCTGACAGAGCGAGCAGCCTTGGCCCTTCAGCATGGAGGTCCCTCTCACGTGAACCCTGACCCTGCCTCATTGTTTCGGATGCCTATGTATTACTTTCTTTAACAAGTCAATTGTTGGTAATAATACTTACCATGAGGACTACAATTCATTTAGCACCTGCATTGCCAGGCAGGCCCGACAGTATATACACGCCAGAAATGATCTTCTTCTTCCCCCATAGCACCTGCAAGGAAGTGACGTCACCTCCGTTTTCCACGAGCACCTTAGAGCTTTCTGAGGTGACATCATGTGCGCAGGGTTTCTGGAAGAACCAGGACTAGACCTGGCCATCCTGACCCCTGTCTCTTGGGGGCAGTCCCACTCCCACAGGCGGCCCCTGCCTCCCTGAAGGCTGGCACAGGGTGCTGCATCTGGCTGTGCTGCTCATGGGGGACAGGTGACCTTCCACAGTGTATTTTTAGTTATTTATTTGGTTTTTCCATCCTTGAAGTTGCCCTCAGAACCTTCCCAACCGGTGTGCTGGCTGCAGCCGAAGCCCTCCGTCCTGCTTTGACCACATTGCCGAGTGGCACCGAGCCCGGCATGCGCCGTGGGCCAGAGTCTTCTGACTCCATGCCTGTTTTATTTATGCGATATTGCTCATTAGCCATCTCTACATATGTTGGGCTGTATTTGTGGATATGAAAATGGAACCTTTTAAGAAATACCTTTCTGAAGCCCCCAAATATTATGCTTATGCTAAAACCTGCGTAGACTTCTTCAATACTTGTGACATTTCCTGTTTGCATTTGCACAGCTTGGAGAGCAAATATCCTTTGATGGGTTACAGATTTATTTTCTCTTCTGTTCTCGTAGAGTTTGTATCTCAGCTCATCTGGGCATAGCTTTCTTAAAAGGAGCAAAACACTTATTTGAATCTGTTGCTTGTCTTCGTAGCAAGTTTTCTTAGAAGGCATCCTGGCGGATGAGAGCACGTGCCCTGGGCAAGACACCCCCGGATTTGAGTCCCAGCATGCCCATTCTCCAGCTGCAAGCCTCACCTTCTTTGTCTATGAAATGGCACGAGCTAGGTAAGGGCCCCGTGGGGCTGGCATACAGTAGGTGCGCATAGCAAGTGACCCTTCTCCAGATGAGTTGGCATCCTGTGAAAATGGAATCCTTTCCTGAAGAGTCTTTTGCAACCTTGAGTAAACACTTAGTAAGAACCTTTTACGTGCCTAACATTGAATTGAGTCAATTAGTAATTTTTGCCAAAAAGGAGGGAATCATTTTTCACGTAGGTAATAATTTATACTATGTATACATTGAGCTGTATTATCCTCATGAAGCCACCAACATTTGGAAACTGTTCTAAAATTAGAAACTGGCATCCATAGGAGTTGACAAACCATGAAGCAAATTCATCCGTGTGAAGGAAAGGAGAAAGTAAAGTAGGCTCAGCCTCCCTCTGGGTTCTCACTGAGAATTGACAATAAGAATTGGATTCGTTTCAAATTATTTTTGGGTAGCAGAGGGTCCATGAAAGACGGGGGGTGCAGAAAAGGATGATTAGAAAGCCTGGTTGAGCCCTTTACCTTTTTTCCAGTCCTCTTTTCCTCCTTTGATTTTCTTTTTTAAAAAAAAAAAGTCTCAACCCACAACATAGCAAGCAGCTAGGAAGCTAAATACAAAGCACCATATTTCTGTGTCCGCTGTAGTCCCAAATTTTGAATAGAAGAGTCAGTGTGCTTTGGGGCATGTGTGTGAGTCTGGCCACACTGCTGCCTGTGTGCCCCTGGGGGCCGTCCCCAGGGGAGCCTGTGCATCTGCCTTTCCCATTTTTTCCTTTCAGCGTGTGAGCGAGAAGGGTGTTTGGTGAGCCCCTGCTGACTGAGGCCACGAGGGGCCTGGTGGTATGAGGCAGGACTGGAAGGCTAAGCCGGGACATGCCCTGACCCCAGGGTCATGCCCCCTGTTGCAAGAGGAGCCCCCGGATTAGACAGAGCCCTGTGACGATGCCAGCCAGCATGGGGTCGTCGTGCGGTGGGGGGTTTGAACGCTGTTCCCTGGCAGCGCGGCAAACCCGCTGCTTCTTTGAGAAACTGTCCTTTGATCAGAGTTGTGACCTCCAGGTATTGGGAGCCCTGAGATTTCCTTCTCCTTCCTTTGAACCCCAGCCCAGCCTGGCTCCCTGGTTCTTTAACTGCCTCCACGTCTTGGCAGAGAGACCTGAGAGCCCCGTTTTGCTATGATCCCTGCTCTCTACGTCTTGGTCCTGGACTCCTTTTGAAGACCCCAGCACTTGGTGGAAACTAATTTTAAAACACAGTGTACAGCCAGTTGAGTCACCATTTGAGAAATACTTTGGGTAAAAACGCTTATCCAAAGTGTCACTGTTTGTAGTAAAAGGTATGAACTGTTTTGGAGAGCAGTGTAGAGAAAAGTTTGTGAAATTTCAGGAAGGTGGTATGTATCTAAAGATTTCCACCCCAGTAGCACCTCCTGTGTAGTCAGCAGCTACTAAGGGAAAGAGGTTTTCTCCTTGGCTGGCACGGAGAGTCGCTGCCTCGTGGCGCACACACAATGAGTGAGGCTCGTGCTCTGTTGCCCTGTCACTGTTTTTCTCTCTGGCTGCCCCCCCAGATGAGGATCTGGGGCCTTGGAGCCGGTCAGAACCTAGAAGGGCTGGTGTTAGTAGGGGATCGGGGAAGGGAGGATTGCAAGAAGACAGTTGAAGGCTGGGCTGCCCAGAGGTGCAGTCCTGGGACAGAAAGTCCGGGAGAGATTGCATTCTGAGCGAAAATGACGGTGAGTGGGGAGAAGCGCCCTAAGTGCGATGCGGGCGATCAGGCCAGGGCTGGGATGTGGGCGATCAGGGTTAAAGGCAGGAGAGCTGCCGATTGTATTGATTTCTTTAAAAGCTTGTTCTAGGAGTACCTTTTAAGTATATTTATTAAAACACCTGAATTTAAACACCATTGCTGATGCTCATTCTGTTTTGAAAATAGAATCTCCATGGACTTTTGTAGAAATCAACAAAGCTGTATGCCCGTGTGGAAACATATCAGCTCCACCTTGGCTACGAAAGGTCGCTCACACCACCTGCTTGTGACGTGTAGACATGCAGACTTCTGGGCGGTCTTTTGAAGAAGGCTGCTCAAAATCAGGCAGTATCTCCTGTCCCATGCAGTTTGGTAGACTTCCTGTACTATGCTTTGGGACTTCTGAGATATCTTCTCTCTTCCAGAGCTTTTTTGTAAGGTTATTTCTTTAGGGAGAGAGAGAGAGAGAGGGAGAGAGAGAGGGAGAGAGAGAATCCCAAGCAGGCTCTGCACTGTCAAAGCAGAGTCCGGTGCAGGGCTTGAACTCACAAACCCCAAGATCATGACCTGAGCTGAAGTTGGATGCTTAGCCACCCGAGTCCCCCATGCGCCCCTCTTCTAGAACCTTTTAACCACACTCAGAAAGTTTTTTGGGAGTGAAATGAGGATTCTCAGGTCATCCATGTGTGGATCATCACTGGTTGGTCTGTAGTTGGATGGGCAGGGAGGGAGGACCGGGTGACCCTGGGCTTAGTAACTGGCTCCTGCACAGCACGGTCCCTTGGGGCCGGAAGGGTGTGTGTGGACCTTCTTGCCTCCCCACATACCTACCCACTTCCAATTGGGTGCAGTTTCTGGCTCTGTTAGGGATGGTGTTCCACCCTCTTGGCACAACGTGCAGAAGCTGCAGCGTCCACACCCCCTGGTCCCTGGCTCACGGGGACAGGACGGTTCTGCCGATTGCCTGAGCGCAGCAGCCCGATGCCACTAGCTATGGGGCAGGGGACCTGGGTGGGCACGAGCAGCCATCAGCAAGCCCTGAGCACTGGCCTCCAGTTCACTGCCTGTGGGGAGCGGGCGGACAGATGCTTGCAGTAGCACAGGATGAGGGCGGCCATGGTCGGGAGAAAGTCACAAAGGTAGCCCAGGGGAGGCTGTGTCCAGCACCCTTCCCTCAAGGAGGCGACATCTAAGCTAGTTTGTCTGGAAGATTCAGTGCTTCGGGCGTGTAGCCACTTAGAAGCGAACATTTATTGGACACTCATGCTATGCTGAGGGCTCCTGCCCGGAGCACTAAGTCTTGGGGGTAACGTGAGGTGAGGTGGAAACTGTGACGGAACCCAGGAGGGGAGCGTTGGAGGCCTGGGGCTCGCCTCCTCCATGGGGATCGGGAGAGAAGATGGCACTGCACCTAGTCTGGAGGCAAGTGCTGGCACTGGCTTGAAAGGGGCCGAGGAGTCGGCACATCAGGCCCAGAGGATGCGGACGCGAGGAGGCATGAGGCGCCATGGCCGCTGGATGGTGTGGCACAGCGAACGTGGGAGTGGGCGCGGGATGGGAGAGTGGGGCCGGCAGGGCAGTGGTCACACAGCTGAGGGGCACTGGCCGAAACAAGCAAGGGGCGTGCTGAAAGACCACCTGGCCTCCCAGAGTGGGCAGGAAGACGGGTGTCAGGCCTGTGCGTGTCGTGGGACCAGAGCAGCCCCAAAGTGGGGAGCAGCCGTGGGGAGGGAGGCACCAGCAGACAGCAGTACCAGCTGCTCTGTGACTGCATGTCCCTTGCTTGAGGTTCTGAGTCCGGTGGGGATGCCAGTGACCTTGCCCCGGTCACACAGGCCCCTGATTGAAATGCCCCCAGACGACACCCAGCAGCAGTAAGTGGTTCTGGTACAGCGTTGAAGATGGAGCAGAGACAGGGGAATGGCTGCTGGGCAGTCAGAGCCCGAGCCTGTCCCCCAGTGAGAACGAACAGGGTCCACGTGAAGGGCCTACCCCCCTCCCATCATCTTCATCTCTCTCGTTTCTCCTGCTGCCCTGTCTCCAGGACCTGCATTTCTTGGTGAACTGGGAATGGAGAACCAGCCAGCCTGCCTGAGAGGCTGGGTCCCAGAACTCTGAGGATAGCAGTTCTCACACTGCTGGGCTTGAGACCCCCTTTACACGCAAAGGTTATTGAGGACCCCAGAGAGCTCTTGCTTAATGGGTGATAGCTGTCAATGCTGAACATATTAAAAATGGAAACAGCACATTTTAAAATAGTTTATTTGTGCATTTTATTTTTTATTTATTTATTAAAAACTTTTTTTTACTGTTTATTTTTGAGACACAGAGAGAGACAGAGCATGAGCAGGGGAAGGGTAGAGAGAGAGGGAGACACAGAATCTGACGCAGGCTCCAGGCTCTGAGCTGTCAGTACACAGCCCTAGGCAGGGCTCAAACCCATGAGCCTTGAGATTATGACCTGAGCCAAAAGTCTGATGCTTGACTGAGCCACACAGGCATTCCTATTTATGCATTTTAAAATAATTGTAATAAAGCTATTACATGTTAGTATACATACATACTTTTATTTTATTTTATTTTTTAATGTTTATTCATTTCCTGAGAGAGAGACAGACAGACAGACAAACAGACAGACAGACAGAGACAGTGTGAACAGGGGAGGGGCAGAGAGAGAGGGAGACACAGAATCTGATGCAGCCTCCAGGCTCCAAGTTGTCAGCATAGCGCCCGATGCTGGGCTTGAACCCACGAGCCATGAGATCATGACCTGAGCTGAAGTTGGATGCTTAACAGATGCATGCATACATTTTTAATGAAAAAAAAAAAAAAGAAAACTTTTAAAATAAACAAGATTAGTGAGGGGAGTGGCATTGTTTTAACATTTTGTCCATCTCAGTGTCTGGTTTAACGGAAAGATAGCTGGATTCGCATATCTGCTTCTGCATTCAGTCTGTTGTGATCTGTTGTTTGGCTGAAGCTCATGAAGATGGTCTGGCTGCACACAGATGGCAGTTGCCAAAGGAGATGTTGTGGATCCCCCAGAGGATCTCAGTGGACCCCTTCAAGGGGTCCTGAGGCCACACTGTGAGACCTCTACTTGTAGACAGGATGGGAAAGCCCCTTTAGACTGTGGGTTGCCCTGCTCCCCAGATAGATAGGGACTCTCCCTTTCCTGTCTCCCCGAGGGCCTGGGTTGTTTCAGGACCATGGACCACTCTTCTTCGTCTTTCCCTTCAGGAAGCTTGATGTGTGCAAGATCCCCCGTTACCTGCCCCTTGCCACCCTGCACTCATTTGCATTCTGACTCTATTTCCCCGTCTCTTCTGCTCCTGAGCTCATGACCTGCCTGCCCAGTGCTGCTCAGCACACCTTTCCCTGGCGCCTGCAGAGGAAACCCACAGCTCTGGATGGCAAAGGAGGTCAGGACCCCAGGAGGGGCCAAGGTACCACTTGGGTCCCAGGCTCACGTGTGCCTGGAACGCTTCCTGAGCTGCCACTTAGAATCTGAGAGCTGGCAGGTGCCTCAGGAGCGTCTCACCTCCTTCGTCCCAGGACAGCACCCCTGTCATGGAATTCGGCCTCACTCAGTGGGTAACCCCCTGCACCTAGCCCCCAACTCATCAACCCTGCAGTTTCCTTTTTGCTTTCATGGGTTGCTCTTTGGCTTAATAGGTTATCAACTAGACCTCGTCTGGGAACTGTTTTTGTTTCTGTTAGCACAAGGACTGCTTATTCTCCATAAGGTTTGATGAAAACCCTCCGTCCTAAGTCTCAAGTCTGGTAGCTACTGTGGGCTTGTACTCCTGGCCTTTGCACTGAATCAGCAGGGGGAAGGGGGAGACCATCCACTTTACAATCAGCTGGATGAAGCAGTCTGGACACTTTAGAATGACATCTAAGCAGTGTCTCTTCGTGACCATGTAACCTCAGGCCAGCTGTTTACCCTCATGAGTGTCATTGTTTCTTCAGTCTATAGAATAGGGCTGTTAGTAATCCCTACCTTACAGTGCAGTCCTAAGGATGAACAACCTAGAATGTGATAGGTATCTAATAAGCGATAACTTGCATTATCATTACTGTCACTGTTACCTTTTCTTTTACTCAGGGACCACTTGGCTTCTGAGTTTAGCACCATTATTTGTACCAATCAGTGTGGATATTCTGGTGATGTCTCAGTGTGATGTGGAGATGGAGAAGATACAAGTCAGCCCCCGCACAGGAGGCTCTAACTCACTACTGCTAGCCCCGTGTGAAGGCCGTAGAGAATGGCTCACAGAAAGATTTATTTGGTTGCCCAGTGCTGAACTGAGGCCTGAAAGCAACCTTGTAACTCTTGGCCATTCGGTCCCAGGGGTTCTGTGTTCTGGATTTCCAAGGACTGCAGACTCTGACCATGAGTGGTGTCCATGTGGTACTAGCTTGCTGAGGGGCCCCCTGGAAGGCCTGCACAGTGGGCCACTTTGGATCAGGCACAGAGCTAGAGATGTCTGGGCAGGCAACCACACGGCTCATGGGGCCCACCAACCCAGAGCAGCTTTGGAGCCAGATGAAAATCACAGATACAGAAGCATGAGCCTGCTAAGTATGATCAAGCGTGAGGCTAGGCAGGGACTCTAGTTACCAACTCAGGATCCATTCTGATCTCTGACAAGAGAATTCTAGTTTTATTGGCGGTGGCAAATAGTCCTGCTAACATCTAAGCTTTTCCACAGCAGAAGGTGGCCCTGTGACTCATTCTAGCCTAGCACATGTGAGAGTGGGATGTTGGGCAGGCAGCAGAGAGGGCTACCCTCAGCTGGAGTCTTCCCCTTTTGCCTCTCTCGGGCCTCCTGAAGGGTGAATGTGGTAGGGCTCGAGCAGCCTTTCCTCCATGTGACAGAGGCCACACAGGGTGCTGGAGCAGAAAGGTGGAGGGAGCCTGAGCCTCTCCAGACCATAGGGTTATCACACCCTGGGGACAGCCTGCCTCTGGCTTCTGTTATAAGAGAGAAAAGGATTTCCATGTGGCTTGAGCCACTATTACGGTAGGCGTTCTGTTATCTGGAGCTGAATCTAATCCTATCTGATAAAGAACCCCTGGAAATGTTCTGTTATCTAACATCAGAGCTAAGGCATAATTAAGAATTTCCCTTCTGTTGTACCTAATTGTATTTATCCATTTAACCATTCCTCATTCAGCAGATATTGAGTTACTCTTCTGTACCAGGTACCGTGCCAATGGCTGCATTCCAATTAATATTGCTGAGATGAATCATAGATATTTCCCTACCGTACCGTACCCAGCTGCATGCAGTGTTCTCAGGAGCCGTGCCTCCCATGCACACTAGGACCTCCTGGAGGCTGCAGGCCGTGTGGAGGGGGCAGAACCCAGCAGAGAGAGGCAGGGTGCCTTGGAGTTCCTAGGGACCGAGGAGATACACCCTCCCATTCGAGCAGGAGCCTGCAGGAGATGTGTGTTGGGAGGCAGGACATTGAAACACTTGCCAACGTCAGTGGTGTCAGAACCCCAGTACTCAGCCACCTTGGCCTCTGCTCCATTTGTAAACTCCCATATCAGAGGGTCAGAACTGCTAGGCAGGGGGTGGGGAAAGGGGAAGAACCCTGGGGAAGACTGAATGGGGCTGGGCATTTCCATTGCCCAGGAGAAATAGTGTGCTAAAAGTTAGCAGGAAAGCCGTGTGGCTACCCAGGCTTTTACCCGGAGACAGGAGACAGTCCTCTTCTGCTGGGTACATGTGGCAGCACGATGGAGACAAAAGTATGTGTGCCTCTTGCTGTGTGCATCCCGGGAGTGATGCCTACACTGTGCATTCAGGCCAGGGCTGTATCCCTTCCCCATGGAGATGACTTAGCACAGGGGCTGAGCCAGAGTTGGTCCATGCCTGGGGGTGACCTCTTGGGTCAGCCGGGACTCCACTCCAGGGAGGAAGTGGACATGTCAGCCACCTATCACTATGCAGTGTCCAGCCACGGGGAAAAGAAAGCCCAGTGCCCATGGGGAGGCAGGAGAGCTCAGCTCTGGGGCCGGGCTCTAAGCCTACTCAGGACCCCAATGTGCAAACAAGGAAATGGGCTTATAAGGGGCTGGCTGCCCTGTTGAAGCAAGGGACAGGTAACCAACACATTCTAGCATGGAGGAGCATACACCATTGTGGAGGAAATAAAAGCCCAGAGTGACTGAGTGGCTCTGCGGGGCAGTGAAGGCCTCTTGAAGGAGGTCATGTCCAAGTTTGCTGTAAAGAAAGTCTAGGAATTAGCCCTGTCGAGACATGGTGGCATGAAACTGACTCTGGAGGGCAGGAGGTGTGATATGGGGCATAAGGGGCCCAGAGCAAGGCTGGGCGAGCTCTGAGGAGTGTAGACTGCATCCCCAAGGTCATTGTTGGGGCAGGGTCAGGGTATCTGGAAGGTCACTGTGCCAGCTGTCGGGGTTTCCATGGAAACTGCTCGTTGGTGTGCTCTGTGTCTGTCTCAGGATGTAGATGGCAGGGTCCAGACACGAGTCACTGCCACCATGGCACTCCAGCCCAAAAGAAGTGACCTGCTTTGGGCCTTGGCGGTTCGGGGGTCTCGTTGCTTATTGGCTCTACCAGAGTGGCGTAGTCATGGTCTGCCTGAACAGGTCTATCCCACCTGTCTCTGCACATGGCAGGTGCATGCGGCTGCTGCACTTGGGGACCACCTGGAGACCACATGCTCCTGTCTCTTCCCAGCCAGGACCTCTGCAGCAGGACATTCCATACGCCACCACTGCAGTTTCCCCCTGCCTTGCTACATCTCCTTCCCGCAGCTTCTTCAGAGCCGAGGGACCGCCTCCGTGAGTGCCAGGAACATGGTTTCTAGGAAGGAGCCTGTTGCCACAGCAACCCCAGCAAATGGCCAGTGGCTGGCTCACCGTCCCTGACTGGGCCCACAGAAGGCCCTGCAGGGGGAGCGGCTGCTCAGGCCCTGCTCATGTGTGGCTTTGCAGGCAGTGTAGGAGGAGGGACCAGGAGAGTGGCCGGATCAGCCGGCCCTGAGTTGGGAGTTCACCAGACAAGCCGACAATGTGGGCAGGTTCTGGGTCAAGGCCACAGGTTCATTACAGCTTCTGTTTCTTCTATGCCCTATATAGCCCACATGGCCAGGGCCAGTCGGAGGGACTTTACAGTCACCTGAGAGATGCTCCACTCATAGCCAGGGCTTCCCTGCATCATGTGCCAGCTGCTTGGAAAATGGGTTAATGTTTCTGTGTGACTGTGATTTTTCTGTGCGGGGTGGGGAGCTGGGAGTTGTCAGCAGTAATAGCTGAGCAAGGGCTCAAGGCTGGACAGTGTCCCAGGCACCCAACTCACCCCTCACAAGAGGCAGGACTCAGTTAGCTCTGGCTTCCCACAGTGAGTCTTGTGGGCCTGCAGGGCTGCGAGGGGGCCTGGCAGCCCACCTGCTACATGGGGGCACTGGCTCTGGCAGGAGATGGTGGGAGAGTCCCTCCCCCTCCACTAGACAAAGCACTGCCCCTCCACTGTGTCACGTGTCGGGCTTTAACTTAGAAGTGAAAGTCCATCGAACAACAGCTCTGTAGTCCGAGTGTGAGAGCTCCTGGCTTAGATGTTCTCTGTGACCCCTTCCAATTCCGCGTTATAAGGTGTTACAGCGAGTTGTATAACTTCGCCTAATAAGTTACATCTCTTTTGGAGCTTTGATTTTTCCAGGTACACTTCTGAGCAGTGGTTTTCAGCCAGCCTTTGTTCTGTCCCCGTAACTGACCTCATTGCGGTGACCCTGCTCCAGAAGGAGCAGTGTCTCACTTTGAGGGGAATTCCTGAAGGGTCTGCAAGGGGCTATGGAGATGGGAAAGAGCTTAGTGAAGATGGAGGGAAGGAGCGCTTTAGGAAGTATCAAATGGGATTGCGCCTTGGTCAGGGGAGGAGAATGGGGTGGGGTTAGTTTATTTAGCAGCTGCTGCGTCTCAGACCTTTTCTGGGTGCTGGGGAGTTAGCAGTAAACAAGCCGGTGTCCCACTCTTCAGGAAAGATAACTTCAGGTGCTGATAAATTGAGGACAGGAAGAGGTGCGGTGTTAGGAAGAGCTGGGGAGGGTGGAATCAGTGAGACATTTGAGTTGAGAACTGAGTGAGGAGGTAGCCGTCATGGAAAGGTCTGCAGGAGCGGACCTGGGCCAGGGCTCTGGAAAGGTCTTCCAGCAGAAGGACAAGCTAATGGAAAGGCCCCGGGGTGGAAATGGACATGCATGTCCAGTGTGGCCAGAGCCCAGTGGGAGAGGCATCAGGGTGAGGCCAGCCAGAGGAGAGGCCCGGTCAGTAGACCGCAGTGGGCAATGGGGGGCAGTTGGGCTCTGAAGGAGTAAAACAGTGGCCGTGGCTGCTGGGAGGGGCGGCACCGATAGGGTGAGTTTGGAAGCAGGAAGACTGAGTCCTTGGCCCATGTTTTGTTCAGGTGTGTGAGCAGTGGCTGGACGGGGGTGCAGGAGGGCGCAGTAACGGGTGACTAGATGTGAAATATGTTTGAGGTTAGTGCAGCCAGACTTACCCTGCGCTTGAAGGGTTGAATTAGAGGGGCAGGATCAAGGACGGCTTTTCAGCTCTTGTCCTGAACCATTCAGAGCTCTCTGGTTGGGGCCCTGTATCTTGGGGCCACAAGATCTAAGGCTGCAGGCATTTGGGAAGCATCATGCTTGTGGCCGTGCGGGAGTGGAGGGGGAGAGCCGTCCTGTGGAGCCCATGGTTCTGACACAGCTGGGAGGCGTGGGCGTGGCTGCCCCTGCTCTGAGCTGGGCATGAGAGAGCGCCTACCACACAGCTCACCCCTTCTCTGGAGGACTGCCCTCAGAGCCTTCTTGGGGCCAGGCCGGGCAGGCTCCATGCCAAGACTGGGCCCTGATTTTGCACACTCCTGGAACTGTCAGGGTGAGTGAGCCGTTCTTCAGTAGAGGCCACAAAACCTGGAACACAGGCCGTGAGAGCCTGTGGCCAGGCCGAGTCGCTGCTCCGTAGCAGCCCAGCCTCTGCCCACCCAGAATGTTCTTTGGTAACATCCCCGCAAGCCCGTGACCCTCCCACTCTAGAGCTCAGACAGAACTTCCACCGTGCTGGGCATCCCTGGATATTCGCTGTCCTCTGGAGGCAGGAGGTCCCTGTCCACACTCAGCCTTTGAGATGGCAGAGGTGGCATTTGCACTCCTTGCCTTTACTGCAGAGCCTACCTTCTCCAGACCCCAGCTCCTCCTTCTAATTTGCAGAGGAGGCAGGAGTCCCGGACACCTCATGACCCTGGTCCTCACCCTCCTCAGGAGCCAGCGTAGTTGGCTCCTCTTCGATTTGAGACCTAATCAGGAGCCTGGTTCCTGCTGTGTCCTACAGAACACCCCTTCCTCACCCTTGATGTGTCTGCGTTCTGCATTGTCTGTCTTTGGGGGATGGTGCTGGTGCTGATTAGGGACACCTTCCATTTCTTGGGCAGCTCATTGCTGGCAAGTCTCTCCAGCTGATTTGTGCCTAACTGAGTGATTGCAAAGCCTGGAAGAGGGCAGTATGTAATAATTTGGATCCTTGGGTAAGGAGGTTGCTTCCCCCTGCTCCCCACCGTTGAGGCATCTCATCGCCCTGAGTAGCTCATTCATATTCTCCAGTTCGTCTGCCCTGCGGGGACCGATTTCCAGCTGCTATTCCAGGAGCAGCCCTGCTTGGCCTACTTTGGATGAGAGCAAGGCGGACAGGAGTGTGCCTGATGCTTCCCACTTCTTGCTTAGGAGTTGCTATCATGGCCGTTGATCTGATGAGCCCAGGCTCTTTGTTGTTCTCAAAACTGAACCGAGGCCAGACTGGGAGGGCTTGAGGCTACGTGGGCCTTCCCTGGGGAAGGGTCCTCCGGAGCCAGCAGAGGGGGTCTGCCTCGGGACAGACACAGAACTTCCCTAAGGGGGGGTGGTTTAAAGCACAGCCTTTGGAGGATTGGGGGGGGCCATCAGACTCCCTTTTAGCAGAGGGAAGATGGGGGGCTCTCCTAGCATCCTGTGCAGCCTTGCTCCTAGTCATGGGGGAGAAGCTGCCCCCAAATCAGTGCCTTAAAGAGGAGGGAAAAGTGACTGACTCCTGCTGAGGGGAGAGGGGACTCACACCAGATGTCCAGGTGCAGTGAGTGGACAGGAGACAGTGGCTGTTGCAGGAGGAGGCGCTGGGCTGTGGCTGGGAGTTGTGAACCTACTGTCCAGAGCACTGCCCAGAAAGAGCTCACGGGGCTTTTGGAGGCTAAGTCTAGAAGGGTCTTGAAAAGGCTCGTGGCCAGCGGAGGGCTTGCATTTGTTGTTCCATGAGATGTGTGTGGCAGGTCATGAGCCCAGGTCTGAGGGTCCTGCAGAGGAGTGGTGGACAGTAGGCGCTTTCTGCTCATTTATTCATTTGATTTAAAAGTCCCGTGCACACGTGAAGAAACGCACAAGACAGGGTAAAAGTGAGCGCCTCTGTTCCGCCAGCCCCTCATCGCACTTGCCAGGGAGTAGCCACTGTTAACACTTCCTTGTGTATCCTTTAAACTAGTTTTTAATGCATATTCAAACATATATTTTACCCAAGTGGAATCAAACTATATTGTTCTGCAGCTCGCCCTTTTCACTTTAATAATACGTCTCGGAGCTCTCTCTCTGTCCGCTTCTATAAACCTTTCTCATTCTTGTTAATGATTGCAGAGCTGAAATCATAGATTCTTCATGCTGCAAAGAACCTTCAAATCAATGTGATCTAATTGCCTCATTTTGCTAGAACCTGGAGAGGTGAGGTGACTTGCCGGAGGGCACAGGGAGTTAGTGGAAGGGAAAGATTCCTCCGAGAGCTGTTTGGAAGGAAGTGCTTCCCGAGGGGCGGGGTGCCGGCATGACAGATAGGAATGGCCACTACTGGCTGGCTGCATTTCATCAACAGTGTCACCTGCATCCATCATTCCTGGCCGTTGGCAGCAGGGGGAAGGGTGGGAGGACAAAGCCTTTTGGCTGGAGAGACTGAAATGACATCCCCTCCGCACACTCCATATGTAAGTGGAAGTGTCATCGGGGCAGCAGAAATGTGAGTTCAAGTTCCAGTGCGAAGCCCCCTGCCTTGATCGATTGGACAAACCACCCGTTACACGGAGAGCACGCCTTTCCTTAGAAGGCCCTGGATCCCTCCTCGTGTTCTTTGGTGGGTCTTGTTAGGCGTGGAAGCAGAGCTTGGTGGCAGGGAGCTATGACTCCTGTTGGCACCAAACTTGTCCCTTTACTCTATTTGCCCACCCTGTCCGCCACTGCTGCCTATGGCCTCTGGCATCCTACCTTGCCATGTGGGTGAGGAGGGGCAGACGCCTTCTGTGGGTGGTGTGATTGCCTTCACTTAGGATGGGTCTGGAGGTGGGACCTCAGGTGCCTGAGAATGAGCATTTGTACATTAATGAGCTTTCTGGTTCACAGTATGGCAGACAGGTGACAGCGTGAGGCCAATCTGCCCCACTCCAGGGTGGGTGTGTCCCCAAGGCTGCCCACTCACTTGCCAGGATGTAGGATAGGGGACCACAGACTAGAAGGGGCACATCTTCCTGGAACGTCAACTTTACATGACGTTTTGGGGGGAGAGATGCTATTTTTATATTAAAGCAAACACTGCAATAGCATGGAAAATTCAAGTTACCTTTTAAGATAAAATAGGTAATTTCAAAGTTGCCTCAGGCAACTTCCAGTTTTACCCCCGAGACCCTGGAGGGCATGTGTTCTTGCTCCTCTGCTCTTTGGGACTTCCTTGAAGTGTCTTCCGTTAGATTGGGTAGGTTTTCTTGAGAAAATGACAGTTTCTCTCAAGCTAGAACCAGGAAATGGCCGGGTGCTGGGCAGCTCCATCTGGGTTCTCGGCTTTCCTGTGTGCTGGGCTGGGTTTGCTCCCTCCCGATGCGCATCTCACCAGCCCTGCTCTGTGTTTGCTCTGAGCTCAAGGGTTTTCTCCCAGGCTTGGGTTCTCTTTGGCCGTAGCCCCCACTAATGACCTCCTCCCACCCGCCAGACTAGGGATTGGCTGCCCGCCTGTCCCATCAGCTGGAGTGAAGAGTCCGGGCCATTTGGTACAAAGCCTGTCCCCTTAGGCTCCTACTTTTGGAGGTGCTGGTGGGCCGACTGAATCTGGAAGGGAGTGGCGGTGGTCCTAGTCCAGCCATCCTGTGGCATGGAAGAGAATGGGAGACTCCAGAAAGAGAGTCGGTGTGTGTGGTAGACATCTCTCCCTGGTAACTTCTTCCCTAGTGAGAGAGACTCTTGGCCAGCCTGCCTTCCTCATACCCATCCAGGTGGACAAATGTGCTGCCAGGCCACGGTCTGAATGGCATCTTCTTCCTGCCACGGTCCAGGCTGCCATTTAAGGTGGTTATCTCCCCAGAAGCTTGGTCAGCACAGCCCCCTGTGTGGCCCAGTCCTGGAGAAGGGGACAGGAGAAGGAAGGCGAGAGGAACAGAGTATCACCTGCGAGGGAGAGTGGCGCTCGCTCTCACCTGGGACCCGCCGCACCCTCCCAGTGGGATTGTTACCTGTGACGCGAGGAGAGGCTGGCGGTGCTTTGGGAGCCATTTCCCCTCGGCGTCTCCAAGTGGGTGACCAACGCAGGCCACCCGCACAGGAGTGCCATGGTTTGGGCAGACTGCAACCCTGGAATGCTTTTCTTCATCTCTGAAATGTTTTCTCGTCTATAAAAAGGAGACGATGTCCCCGGATGTCCCTGGCTGATAGAATTTGATGAGATCATTTGCAGTGGGTTTTGGGAACGTCTAGCCATTCTTTCTTTCACTCTGTCCCCCTAGGGCCTTTGACATGCCATGTGCTCTGCTTCAAATGTTCCTTTTGTCCCTTCCTCAGCTAAGCAGTGTGTTAGGCTCAGCTTAGCCTCTCCAGCACAGGAGCCTTCTGGGTAGAGAGTTTTGGTGTTTCTACCAAGCAGGCTTCTGGCCTTGGTGAGACTTTTGACCTCCATGACCCTCAGTCTCTCTGTCTATGCGACAGAGAACACAGAAACTTACAGGGTTCCAGTAAAGATTACGTATATTTCGAGAGCACCCTCTAAGAGCCTTTCTCTAGAATATTCTTCTTTGCTGGTTTTGCAGTGGAATCCCCCAGGCTCTGTTGGTTCTGAGAGTAGGGCCCAGTGTGACATCACCACCGCTGCTCCCCGTCCTCCCAGCTGCCAGCCAGCTCCCACGCCCCTCTGCTGTCCTTCATGAAGAAGTCCGTTTCAGAAAGGGGACCACCTTGTTCTGCCCCCAGCAAAGTGATGTTGAAGAAAATGTGCAAATCTGTACCATGTCGCTGCTTGCTGATACCTTCTGGAATTCCCTTTTCTCCACAGCTGGGAAGCCACCTGTTAACAGACATGGTTACTTACTTAGGAGCACGAGCAGTGTGCCCGGTGCCATGCCAGGCAGGTCTTCCCACCAGAACCCTCAGCGCCATGCCCCACCATGAGGTAGGCCGTATCACTGTCCGCCCTTGCAGGGGAGGAAGGTGTGGCCCAGAGAGGCCGCTTGTTCACAGGTAGTCATGTGGGCATGAGCGGTGGGGGCAAGGATGCTAACCTGGGTCCCTCTGGTCCCGGGAGGGATCACAGGCTGCTTGACTGTGAGGTCGGGACCTCTCAGGTACTGCCTTCTCCACCACTTTCTCAGCACCTCTCCACCCTGTTGCATTGGCCCCACTAATACAGGGCCCATCCTCTACTTCTAGAACTTTCTATTCTTAACCTTGCATGGAAGGTATTCACCTGTGCAGCGTATCTTCCCCTGCTGGAGCGACAGGTGCTTGAGGATAGTGTGAGAGCTCTACCATGTGTGGGTTTTTTGCTTTGTGTTGCTTTGTTTCTGCACTTCTCAGTTGATATATTTCTGTAACTGTGAGCAGAGAAAGGGTCCGTATATTAGCTTTGGCCCCACACACGTTCATGCTCCTATTCAGAGCTAGGAATAGAAAGAACTGTCTTAGAACCTACCACAGACTCCGGCAGAGGCATGGGGCACAGCCCCATGCACTGCATTGACTCTGCAGAGATCTGGAGCCCTACCCCATAAGGAGGGGAAAACCCATCTCACTGGGAAGGCACTCCCCACCATGGTCCCCAGGACCAGCCCAGCTACTCCAGATAGGTCCTGGAGAAGCAGCCTCTAGGGAGAAAGGAAGATAATTGCACCATGAGAATGTCTGTTCTTTAGAATCCAGAGTAGTCTCTCATCCCCTCACCTCTGCACAGGTGTGTATAGCATCCCACCCCCTTGGTTCTGAGAAGACTTAGAGTTGTTATGCCTGTGTCATCCTCAGCTCACCCCTGCCCCCAACTTCTCTTTGATGTGTTTGACGTGGCGCTACCCGGGCACATCAGTCAGGCTTCTGGAGTCCCCATGTGCACCCCAAAGTGGGGGTCCCTAGCAGTCTGCAGCTGTGGATGGACACCTGTGCATGCAGTGCCTGCCCCTTGCCCTGGCATGCCCCTTTGGGGCATGCTGCGTCCGTCACCTCTGTCCGCCTGGCACCCGTGGCCACCTCACAGCCTCTCCATAGGCTCCCTACGGCACTCACTCTCTTGCAGGAAGGTTATTTTCTTGTGTAGTGCCTTTTCTAAAAAGAGGGGACATCAGCGACGTCTCTACATTATAAGTGACAGAACCCACAATGTAAATGCTTAATTAGAGAGAGAAGGAGAGGGAGAGGGATGCCACCAAAAACTCAAGGGATAGATCTGACTTCAGGCACTTCCTGCCTCCGGCAGCAAGTTGGCCTGCTTCCCCAGGTGCACTGTGTTCTCAGGTCCCCCCCGCCCCGGGCCCTTTCCGCTTCAGGCTCACACCATCACAGCACCCACTGGAGTGGGCCGCTTTCCCACAAATGGAGACAGAAGTACCCTGATGGACCTGCTTGACCCTGATCACCCCAGGTGGGAGAGCAGAGGGCTCTTCCACACTGTCCCTGGGGCCCAGGAGGTACACGTGCTCACGGGCTTAGCCTGGGTCACCAGCAGCCCCACCTGTAGTACCTGGGTGAGGTGGGGAAGGGTGCAGCAACTTGGAGAGGGGAGAGCGAGCAAATGCCCGGTGTCAGAACAACAGCTTCGGGCTGCCCCACTGACCACCCGAATGAGGGTTTGGGCCTTCTGCCTCCACCAGGCTGTGAATTGTGTTGCCATCACCACCAGCCACCAGCAACCAGTCGTGGTATAATCCCAGCGTTCAGAACCAGGGCTAACGTGTCTCCTCTCCTGGCGGATTCTGAAACTCCTTATTCCTGGTGGATGCAATTACTTTGCCTAAGATAACATTCCCCTCCTGATGCCATCACAGATCACAGAGATGCAGACAAGCAGAGCCTAGCTGTGATGAGCCCTGCATCTGCCAGCTAAAAGCAGGGCTCCCAACTCGACTTGCTGACAGTTTTATCTCTCAGAAGTTTGAGGAAGAAACGAGAGAAACTGTGCTGAGCCAAAAAGGATTAGAGAAGCAGAAGGAACATGGGAGCCCTGGGAAGCAGTGCCTGTGCCACCCGGAGGGGAGGCAGAGTGCCAAGGGACAACTGGGCGGGCTTTTGAAGAAGTCTTGAGATGCGGGGTGCAGAGGTGCCCACAGACTGAAGACAGCCAGCCGAACCTTGGTACTTCTGAGGGAACGAGAGATTCTGACACGTGTCCCAGAAACTTGCGGGCCCCTCGGCAGACTTTTCATTAAATGGACCTAGTTATGGCCAGTGTGTGCCTTGCTGACACCTGTGCGGGCCCTGTGACCACCTCCTCTTAAAGAGTTACGTCTTTTATTTATCACATACTCTGTAGCCGCCTGTTTGGAGCATGACCCTTGTTCTTTGGAAGCTCCTAGTTAAGAAGGAGAGAAACTGCGACCAGCCCCTGAATCAGGTCACCAGCCATCCCTCTCACCTGAATTTTGCAGGAGCCTCCGCCATTGGTCTACCAGCAGCTCTTGGGCCCCGCCCCCGCCCCGCCCCAACCCCGCCTCCACCAGCAGCGCTTGGTGCAGTCTGCAGGCATCATCTAGTCTCCGGGAGTGAGGCTCCCCCCCCCCCCCCCACTTGGCTCTGCCCCTCACGTCCTCCTTGGCTGTCCTCCCTGCCTGGGTCTGTGTACTATTTCCCTGCCCGGAACACCTAGTCTCCCACACCTTTCTTTCTTCTTTCCTTTTCCTTTGTTCCATTTTTTTTTTCGTTTTCTTTCCTTTGCATTTGTTTTTGTTTGTGTTTTTTCCGTGTAAGTCCCTAGTAATAAGTTTTATTCCTCAGAGATGATTGGCCCCTCTGAGGAGCAGCCATGTGCCCCCACCTGCCCTGTGTGATTTCCTTTGTGTGCGCCACAGTCGCCTTGATCTCGATCTTGGCTGTCTCACACTGGCCCATGTACTCCTTAAGAGCGGGACCCTGCCTGGCTGATCCAGTGTGACCTTCTCCCAGCGCATTACATCTGTGACAACCTTGTTTGCAAATAAAGCCATATTCTGAGATTCTGGGGGTGAGGACAGCAACGTGTGGATTTGAGAGGGCCCAATTCAGCTCCTAGCACTGGACCTCTGGGGGGTCGTGTGTGTCAGACGCTGTGCTCATGAGTCCTGACCTGCATTCAGACAGTGTATGCCTTGGCTCAGGAAGGTGTGTGAGCTGGGGCCTCCTCAGGAACATACACGCCCCGCCCCCCGGGTTTGGCCTCATGAACATTTGTGCTCTTTTTCATGGTGTTTTCCTGTCCTTTCCCGCTCCGTTCTGTCTATTCTCCTCGTGCAGTGCGGTAGCCCGCCTTCTCTGAGTGGTCCAGGCTACACTCCACTCCCGGGTCAGGCCTGCCCTCAGGCCAGTTGGCAGGCATCCTGAGGGCCTCCCCGGGGGCAGCGTCTCCAGGAAGGTGGTCAGAGTGTGCAGCACCATAGGCAGCGTTACAGGACGTGATGAAAGGAACGCCATTGGGGCACCCGCAGAGGGTCAGCTCTTGTGGACTGGAGGAGTCCAGATGTTGTCCCCACGGATTTGAGATCAGATCTGATAGAGAGAGTTAGGGAAAGCTCCGGAGGACAGAGGGAGTTGTTCAGGTGGGGGCCCACCCTGGCCAGGGCATAACTGACCACGCAGCTGGGGGAGCGACGCTGAGCTTCGTGAATGTTCCGTGGAGCGGAGTGGCTGCAGACAGACTGGAGACACTCGTGGGGAGGCTGCCAAGGACCTTGTCAGCACGGTGGGATGCTCAGGTTCTGTCCCAGAAGGCACCGAGAGCTGGGAAGCGTTGTTGGCAAAGGAGTAACAAGATGAAATTGATGCAATAGAATTAAAGAGAGTGGGAGAGACTCAGCTTAGGAGAAAGAATAGAGGCTATGATGATCGCCGTAGGAAGAGACACGGAAGACCTGAAATAGGGTACGGAGGAGGGATGCGGGGAAGAGAGGAGGCCTCTGCTGTTATTTCCAAGGTAGGACAACAGACATTGGTGACCCTCAGGGTGTGAGGGGGTGAGGAGGTGGTATTCTGAAAGTTCTTGCCGGAATAACTGAGTACAAGGAAATTGGGGACCCTCTTACAACTCAACAACAGAAAGACAAGCAACCCAATTAAATACAGGCACAGAAGTCACAGATGGCCAACAGGCACCTGAAAAGATGTTCAGCGCCATTAGCCATTCAGGAGATGCAAATCGAGGCAATGAGATACCACCTCACACCCACTAGGATGGCTCTAATTTTTCTTTTTTTAAAGAGGATAATAAGTGTGATGACATGGAGAAATTGGAACCTTTGTACATTGTTGGCAGAAATGCAAAACCGGTTCAGTCACTGTGGAAAACAAGTTGGCAATTCCTCAAAAATTTAAACGCAGAATTGCTGTATGATCCAGTTCTACTCCTAGGTATATACCCCAAAGCACTGAAAACAGGGACTCAAGTATATATATGTGTGTGTGTCCCTCGAGATGACTGTTATGCAATATTGTGATTATATTGAATGCCACTGAAATTGTCGCTTGAAAATAGTTAATTTTCAGGGCGCCTGAGTGGCTCAGTCTGTTAAGCATCTTACTCCTGATTTTGGTTCAGGTCACAGTCTCACGGTTCTCAAGATTGAGCCCCATGTTGGGCTCTGTTGTGAACAGGGAGCCTGCTTGGAAGTCTTTCTCTCACTCTACCCCTCCCCGGCTCACACTCTTTCTGTCTCTCTCAAAATAAATAGATAAATTGAAAAGAAAAAAAAAGAAAAGAGTTAATTTTTGTTATATGAATTTCCCCTCAATAAAGGATGTCAGAGCAACAGGAAGTAGCACATCGGGCTTGTACGTGTTGAGGACCTGCAGGGCATTGGGAGCAGCGAGTGACTAGATGTGCAGACAGGGGCTCGAGCATCGCCAGCGCTCAGGCTGACACCGTTTCCTGTAGGGACATCCGAAATATCAGATTATGGAAGTGGCTTGGATTTTCTGTAACTGTACTTCCAGGCAATGCCTGGCAAGGGTGATGATGCTGTTTTGGGTCTGGTGACTACATGCTAAGATGATCAGGCTGCTTCGTGACAGGTTAAATTACCATATCAGAAAGATGCTACCAAATAGATCAACATCAGCCCTGAGAGCTCTCCTCATCCCCACCTCCGTCAACATTTTTATTAGTGATTTAAAGACATAGAACACCTACTCATCAGATTTGTAAATTACCCAAAGCTCGGTGAATAGAGAATGTGTTGAATGACAGTCAAAAACATTTGCTCTTTGGGGCTGCCCAAAATCTACTTTTCTTTTTCTTTGGTGGCTGTGTCAGAATTTCCATTTGGACGCCTTCCTTTCCTGCCGATACAGCCTGTACGTTTCTGAGTGAGGGAGCCCCGTGTCAAGTCTGACGTATTTCATGATTGGCTTTAGTTGATCTTCACATTTCACCGCCCTGGCCTTCGTGGTTGGTTCAGATCCACAACTCAGTATAGGCCCAAAAGACAGAAGAGAAGGTTGGGGACCTTGAAGAAAGAGGATTCTGTGGGCTTCAGAGAGCACAGTGTCTTTTCTTGCCCCTTCCCTTCCCTTTCCCTGTGAGAGTGCCCTTGTGTCGCATTCTACATGTACATGTTCTAATTTCCTGCTCTGTGTCAGCAAGGGGGAGTGGGGCCCCTAGAAGCTGCTGGCAGCCACATTGCAGCCATGAGAACCGGGCTTAGGATGAAACCAACGTAAAGACAACAGAATGGGGAGGTGGAGGTAACCCAGTTTTTGGTGACCTTGTTCAGCCACTTGATTTTTACCTAAAGCACCACTGGACCGCAGTTAATGTGAGGCAGCAGTTCCCATTAGCGTCCACACCAGCCTGAGTCTAATTTTCCACTATCTTCAGCCAACAGTGTCCCGACCGACACGGTGATAAATCAGTCTCTGAAGATCTCACCAAGTTGCATTCACTAAGTTGACTGTTTGGTCAATTTTTACATTTCTGGTGAGCTCCAGAAAACTTACCGCACAAGTATTTGTAGCGACATGTATGGGAACGAGTCGGGAGTTTTGTTGACAAGTAAGCTCCATGTGGTGTGCGGTTAGGAGGATCTGATTCTAATTCCTGGGCCTTGCGCTTAGCACCTCTGTGACCTCGGCAGATGAGCTGTTGTTTGTAAGTTCCCCAGCCCAGCACTTGGCTCAGAGTAGGTGCTGATGTAGCCTAGCACTGGCAGAGTGGTCGCGATGTATGTGTACATTCAGCTTCCAGAAACAAAAAGCCAGACAGACTCTCATGAGCTCAGCCCATAAGGAAACAAGAGACCCAGGGTGGTGCAGCAGCTACAAACTGCCCATTTCTGCCAACTCCCATGCTTCTGTCCTCCTCGGACCATCCCGAGCCGCATCTCAGAATTCCCAGCCTCACCGCAAGTTACACTCGTTCTGACAGGATCAGCTTAGGTCACTCTCCAGCCTTGCGGCTGGGCCACTGGCATGCATTAGTTGACCTGACCTTGGTCACACCCTGCCATTCCCAGATCTGAGGCTGTGGTCCTCAAGGGAAACTGGGAGCTTGGGAGACAGAGAAAAGGCGTGAATGCCAGAGAGGCCACCAACAAGGACTGACGGGAATGGAATCCTCCCGTAAGCTGATGTAGGTTAAGACTATGTTCATGCAGGTGTCATCCACCTGAGAAAAGAGACCATCGTCTTCCTAGTCAGACCCATCTTGGACTTCCGTTCCATTCCACGTCGATTAGCTGAGGCCCTTTCCAAAGAGTGTCCACAGGTTTGGAGAATGATTGAGACATGCCATATGTGGAGGGATTGGATGCTGGTAAGAGAAGGCTCCGTGGCACCATAACTAGAGGATCAGTTTCTTCTGTAAGCACTGGCGTTTACTGCGTGTTTATGGCCCCTCCTGCCATTGCACCAAGTCCTTTTCCTGCACTGTCCCCTTAATCCTCACGGCATTCCTTTGAGAGAGGCACCAACCTACCAAACAGTTACCATCTTCATTGGGGAGTTGAGGAAACCAAGGGGCAGAGAGGCTAAGTAACATGACTGAAGGCACGGGGAGAGGGCGTGGCAAAGCCAGGGTTGAGTTGCATATTTTCAGCTTAGGTGTTCCCTTGACTTTGGGATAGTGATCGCACCTTAGCCAAATGTGAGACTCCCTTGGAAGAGCTTCTTTAAAGAGCTGATACCCAGGTGCCGCCTGGGACCAGTCATTGAACTCTTGGCGTGGGCCCAGGCTTTGTGCTTGGAAAGTTGCTGTGCCGATTGTGATGCACTGCCGGGCTTGAGGATGGCTGGCCTGGGGTGTGAACACCAAGCCATGGGTCCCATGTTGCTGCTTCAAAGCCCAGTGGGAATTCAGGTGTATGGAGCCGTGGGTACCAAACCACAGAGACATATAAAAGGACCATGCTGCACCGAGGACCCAACCAAGGGCATTCACTTTTTTAAAAAAAATTAACATAGGGACACCTGGGTGGCTCAATCGGTTAAGCATCTGACTTCTGCTCAGGTCATAATCTCACCACTCATGGGTCTGAGCCCCGCATTAGACTCTGTGCTGACAGCTTGGAGCCTGGAGCTGCTTCCGATTCTGTGTCTCCCTTGCTCTCTGCCCTTCCCCCACTCTCACTCTATCTCTCTTTCAAAAATAAATGTTAAAAAAAAAAAGAACATAATGCTATTGAAACAGAGCCCACAGGAGGTCCACCTCCTGCACACCTGTGCCTCTCAAACTTCACAGGCACCTGGGAGCAGGTCTGGGGCCAGGCCTGAGGTGTTCCTTTTTTTTTTTTTTTTTTTTTTTTGTTCATTCCTTTCCTTTTCTCTTGCGCTCTGTGTTTTGTTTTCAAACTCTTCAGACATCCATCTAGCCAGATATGTTTCTGCGCATGTAAAAACCAGCTGCCAACAGCCCCACAGCCGGATTGGATGGCCCTGCCTCCCTCCACATCCCGCCAGCGGAGTGATTATAGCGGCAGATTACCTTGTCAGTCCTGTTCACTGCAAGCACACGCTGAATCCCCTCCTTGTCCACTCTCACGTGGCCTCTGTCCGTCTCGGTTAAATGCCGTCTAGGTTAAATGCCGTTCTGTATTTAGCACCATTTAAAGCTCTTTGCTTCCCTTTCTCCTTCAATATCTACTGCCTGGCCTTAGTCTGGTTCCAGAGCTTCCCACACAGGCCCTGGGTCTGGGTAGACACTTAACCCTCCATGTACTGTAGGAATTTTAAAAACATCTTTTTCACATACAACTTTCCTTTTTTAGTTGTTGTTTATTCATTTTTGCAAGAGAGACAGAACATGAGTAGCGGAGGGGAAGACACAGAGAGAGACAAGAATCTGAAGCAGCTCTAGGCTATGAGCTGTGAGCACAGAGCCTGACAAGGGGCTCGAACTCGGGAATGGTGAGATCGCGATCTGAGCCAAAGTCAGACGCTTAACCAACTGAGCTGCCCAGGCGCCCCTCACGGACGACTTTAAACGGGGTCTTGATCTTTTTGCCTTTAACTGTTTCTCATACTTTTTCCCTGCAGTTTTTCTTGAATGATCCCACTCCTCTGAATTCAGTTTTTGTGGTCCCTTCCACACTCTAACGCGGAGTCTTAGACAGGAGCTGACCCCGCACTGCCGATTAGCCTTTCCTGTTGCACATCACTCAGCTTGCATGTAGGGAGCCGTGCGGTACAGTCAGCCCTGCACAGTCATGACAGATTCCTGTTGGGCTGTGGCTCTTGACACAACAGGGTGTGTCTTCGGGACTCTTGCTGCAGCTGTGGTCAGAGTGGATCCCAGGAGGCTGGGCTCAGGCCTCGAGGCCCTCCAGGGAGAGTCATTGGCCACCTCAGGCCATGGGGGTTGAGGACAGAGCTGAGGGAATCCTAGGCCACAGCACCTGGTGTGTGTGTCCCGTGGGGCATGTTGCCTTTGTCCTTTCCAGCCTGGGTCACCCAGTAAATTCCCCAGGACTCCACAGGGGTAGGTCTTCCTACTCAGACACATTTCGGCTCTACCTAATGAAAATTAGCTCTTGGAGAAGAGGACCTATCAATATAGAAAATTGATAGATGTCAGAGGAAAGGGGAGGACATTATGAAGTACAAACTTCTAGTTACTTTTAAAATAAGTCATGAGGATGTAAAGTACAGCCTATCGAGTGTAGTCAGCAATACTGTAACAGTTTTGTGTGGTGGCAGATGGTGGCTGGAATGATCACGGTGAGCATCTCATAGCATGTATAAATGTCGAGTCACTGTGTTGTATGTTTGAAACTAGTAGAGTATTGCAGGTCCAGACTTTGAAAAAAATTTTTTTAAATAGAGAAAAGTTCTTAGGTCAACATAGCACTCATCCAGAGATCTGGTGGCTAATGTTTAGTATTCAGTGTAAATCAAAATTCTAAAAAAACCTGTGCAGTTATTGCTAATTAATGCAGCTTTACATTTATTTAATGCTTTACTGTGTGTGTGTGTGTGTGTGTGTGTGTGTGTGTGTATACATATATATATGTAGGTGCCCAAGGCTCTGTTTCTGTGCCCCCTTGTAAGGAAAGCATGGTAAATCCCACCCCTGATCATACACACAGCAATGCACGTACACATACCCCAGAAGCAACTGAAATGCCAGGCTTAGCTCAGCACACAGAGGGGATGAGGCATGTTCCCAAAAGCCAGCTCCAAGCCTTAGACTCTTCCTTACGGCAGAGCAGAAAGTGACAGAGATCTTTCCTCTGACTTTTCACAAATGCAAATCCTTCCAGGAGGGTCTCACCTACAGCCCCTGTCACAACACTCTAATTAGCAGCTCATACCTTTGCAAGGTTCAGATAGCAGCCAGCCCCATGTGTCAGGCAACAGGCTATGGAGATGTCCAGGGAATGAGGGATGCCTGGAAGGGCAGGATGGATGTCTCCCTGGCGGAGGAAGGGAGGAGCACAGTGGGGAGCTACAGGACAGGGTGTGGCTTCAGGACTGTTGCTGCGGCCTGCGTGATGAGAGCGGATATCAGGAGGCTGGGCCAGGCCTGGAGCCCCACCAGGGACAGAGTCATTGGCTGCCTCAGGCCAGAGAAGATCAGGAAGACAGAGTTTGAAGACGTGCAAGGCCCAGAGCAGGTTGAATAACAAGACCCTTGTTCATTCTTGAAGGGTGGATCAATAAAGTCAGAAAGCTGACCTCAGGCTTCCATGGGTCCTAGTCCAAGTTGGGGAAACAGGCAGGTCAGCAGAGGACTGCAGTGCGCTGTGTGTGGGGAATGCCGCCACAGCGCGAGGTACCGAGCACCGAGAAGGGAAACATAAGCGCCGCCCTGGAGGTGGGAGAGGAATGACATCGCCCGGCAGAGGGGACATCGTTGGGTCTCAGAGCCCGAATCGGAGTTTCTCAGGTGGGCAGGTAAGAACTGGTGGAAGACACAACACAGAGAATAAGATGGAGGCTTGGAAGAACGGGAGTCATTGTAGGTGAAGGGCAGAGCCCACCGGGGGCTGTGCCAAGGTCATTCATTAGGAAGGGAGAGTTGGAGGCTACTCTGCAGACAGTGGGGAACATGGGAAGCTTGAAGCCAAGAGGCGTATTTAAGGACTGCTCCCACTGCGGCATGGAGGGTAAGCGGGGAAGGGAAAGAGGAGTCACAGGGGGCTGGTGTGGTGTACGAGTGCAGTATGCCCTCCTCAGATAATAACAGGCACACAAAAGCAGTGGCAGTAGGGGGAAGGAAGGTCCTCAAGAGGCATGAGGAGGCAGAGGTTCCTGCATCTGGTTGCCAGCTTGATCCGGGGACCCCAGGAGGAAGGACCCAGTGATCATTGGCAGGTCCCCATTCCAGGCACTGGGCAGGCAGTGGTGGCGGACGGTCAGCACAGGAGATGTGGGGGGTGGATGGGAGAGAATACGAGAGGAGGTTTGAAGAGGTGGAGAGTTTGGGAAGTGGACTGCCGGACAGAAGGAAAGAGGAGACAAGACTGGGGTCATATCTCTGAGGGAAGCCGGGGCTGAGCGGAAGCCCAGTACCCAGCTAAGACTTATGAATGGATTCTGCAGCAAAGCTACAGAACTTATGGCTTAGAACTTATGGCTTGTCTCCTGAAGGCTCCAGGCTCCACGGGGCTGACACTGAGGGGCGAGGCTGACTCTTCAGCACTGATGTGTGGTCACATTTGTCACACCCTCAGGAAATGACCCTCGGCTCTCTTGGGTCACTGCAGGGGCCTCCAAATGGCCTGGCCACTTCCACTCTCTCTTCCCAGTAGCCTCTTTGTGACACAGCAGCCAGTGATGGTTCCAGAGTGGAAGTCAGATCCTATCAGCCCCTGGTCGAACCCTCCAGTGGTTTCCTGCCAGCCCTCCTGTCTTTTCCCTGCATCTGTTCTCCTCTTGATCGTCTTCCAACCACACTCCCCTTGCTTTCCCAAGAACCCGTCAAGGGTGTTTCTACCTTAGGTCCTTCCCCAGAATCTTATTGCCTTGTTCACGTCTACCCCAGGCCACCCGGGCAGAGAGGCCCAGGTCAACCACTTTGGAGTAGCTCCCCCCCCCATCTTGTTGTTTCTCATCCCCTTAACCTGCTGTGTCCCTTTATGGCACTTCTGAGTTGTTTTCTTGTTTTTCCATTTCCAGATTGTTAGCTCTGTGAAGGCAAGGCTTTCATGTCTTGTTTGCTGCTGGGTCCTCTCATTGCACAGCAAAATACTGGTGGGATGAATAGAGGGCACAGATGAGCCCTGATCCTTGTAGCCGTGGTTCACCACACCCTCAGGGTGCCCCTGAAAGATGGGTCTGCATTCTCCCCAAGTAACACATGCAGGGAGGGGGACCTGTTCTTCCCATGCCACCGTGGACTCTGGAGCCCAGGAGCCTGGCGGGATGGTGGGCTCTACTCTGGGGGTGAAGGGTCATGGGCATGGCCAGAGGCATGCTTGGTACTGGGGAGATGTGCCTGTTGGGCCTGGCAGCAGCTTCGCTGGTCTCTAAAGTTGAGACACAGTTACCTGCCTCAGTAGGAATTCAAGGTGAGGAATTCAGTCAGGAATGCGAGATAAGGTCAAGGTAGCTAAGTTGCATGGAAGGCTCAGCTGAGGTTACAGCTCTAGGTTTGTGGCTCTCCTGGGATATAGCGGTGTGGGGGTCCCAGGTGGGGCTGTCCTGGGATATGGGGGGTGGGGATGCTAGGTGGGGCTGTCCTGGGTGGTGCAGGAGTACCCCAGTTTGGGCTGTCCTGTTGGGGTGGGAGGCCTGGGGTGTGGCCTGCCCATAGATGGTTGTGACAGTTGGGATGGAGGGCCTGGGAGTGAGGAGACCATGGAGGAAGGAGCTTGAGCATTGAAAGATCCCAGGTGGACATTGCTGAGTGCAGGCAATGGAGGGAAAGACTGTCAGCTGTGTACCCCATCCAGGGTATGTGCCAGAGCAAGTTTGGAGAGAGGGTCTTTTCTCCACCTATACCCAGGAGGAGGGAGGGGACAAAGATGTAGTCCTGTGGCTTCATAAATAGCCCAGCACCAGCTGTTTAGCCATTTAACAAAACTGAATTTCCATTCCTTTACCAACTATGTTGCTGATCATATGTCCTGAGATTGAGAAATTTTTGTGTTGACTCTTTGGACTCTTTACAGAAGATTCACATGCATTCCGTCTTTGTGTTTTTTTATTCTTTTCAAGTCAGAGATTCTTCAAATCCTGAATACATTAAGTTTTTTCACTCCCCTTAAAATGTAGCATTCCTGTGAGCTTCGAGAAAGTTGGCAATTAGGCGGCGATTTCCGTATGTCCCGGGTGACCAGCCCTCTGCCACGGTGGCAGCACCTCGGGATGGGGCACTCCTGTCCTCACTGAGTCCTGTCAACATCTGGAATAGTTCTGAGCCCTCACCTTTGGGCCCTTCCGTAGTCTGCATTAATTTTGCTGGCCATCTTCCCCTGCTCTGGGCAGCCAGGACCCTGTGCTTCTCATTGTTCTATGTGTAGCCACACATTGGCTTTGAATTTTGTCTGCATGGCCTTTGACTTGTTAGATTTCTTCCCAGGGGGCAGCTCGGCACAGACGGAAGGACATGGCACTAAGTGGGAGGCTGATAGACCCATTTTCAGGTCCTGTCTCCTTCCCTTGAAGTTCTGGCCCCCAGGGCGGGATTGTTTGCCTCTCTGAGCCTCCTGTCCTCATGTAGCAGAAGGGTGGACCTTCCTACCTTGAAGCACTGCTCTGGGTGAGAAGGGGCCAGCCCACTGGAAGGAAGTCCCTGCTACAGCGTCTGGCCTGGGGGCTCCTGGTGAATCTCATGGGCGACAGGTCCTCACTGGGTTGTATGGTTTTCTCCTCGGTGCCTGCAAGGCGCCTGGCACAGAGCCCCAGCTCAGCAGACTTCCTCCATCCACCAAACAAACAACCACACCCCGCTTGTGTTTTCACGTCTTCTCCGGTGGTACCGACCTCCACTTCTATTTTTGCACCAAGTTTTTATTGAGGGCTTACTATGTACCAAGCATTGTTAGAGACCCTGGGGATAGATCAGGGAGCAAAACAGGTAAAAACCCCTCCCTTCGTGGACGTCACGTCCTCACTCTTTCACTGTTTCCAGATCTCTCGTCCAACTGTCTTTGTTGGTTAATACACATTTGGCTGTTAAGTTCTCAAAATATTTCTTGAGCGTTCAGTCTGTGCCAGGCACTGTTCTAAGTATTTTATAGGCATTATCTCATTGGCATCTCTACCAGTTCCCACACCACCACATGAAGGAGGCCCTGTCACTGTTCTCGAGTTACAGATGGGAGGCGGAGGGGGCAGGCCAGGGGGCGGGGGGCAGGCCCGTGCTGGACCGCTGCAGGGGCTGCGCTCTGACTCCAGGGCCTGCACCCCTTGCTGCCCCAGCAAGGATGGTCCTTAGGCCTTTATTCAGTCTTTCCCATCTGACAGAAATGCCTCATGGACATTCTCCCCTGACACCATGCAGAGGCCCACACACACAGTAGGTGTGTCTACATGGCCCCCCGGAGTTTCAAGGCCAGGAGCCATTCCCCTGGTGATCATCACAGTGACCTCTGCTGTTGTCTGTTCCAGGACAGCTACCCCTTGCTCCACTGCTGGCGGGTTAGCCCAGCACCCCCCAACCCCACGCCTGCCACACCCTGCCCTGCTCGGCCCCCTCGTGGCCCCGTAGCGGGGCAGCAGGACTGCCTCTGTGACCCACACCGTGTTTCCTCATCGTCCCCTTCTGAGCCCTCTTGCTGTGCCTCCCCTCACCATCACGCTCTCTTTTGATCTTGCAAACCCAGGCCCTTGGAGAAATCAGACAGTATGAAATATGAAAACTGCCTGGGAAGTAATTGAAGAAACACTGTGACTTTTGAAACCCATGGAGATAACACTCACACCTTCTTACTCACATTATTTACTTTTTAATGGCAGATTTAATTAATGGAGATCAGGTCTCCTAGTTTCAGATGTGCCTACGGAGGAGCTGGAGGAGGGGGCGGGAGGGGCGGCTGTTTCTCCGGCGGAAGGAAAGACTCCAGAATTGGGAATCTGGAGTCTGACATGGAAGAAAAGTCACTCAGAAATCATTGCTCACGGTCTCTGGATGCTCATTAGCGTGTGGGGAATCAGTCAGTGCACTTGGGGTCTCTCCCTGCTGCTTTCCGTGTCAGCACTCCTCGAGGGCACAGTGCAGTGGCCACCCAGCTCCTGTGGGATAGTGCTGCAGGCGAATCCAGGCTCCCTGCTGGTACCACACTCCATCATCCACACAGCCTCCAGAATGTTCTCCGAAACACACACCTCCCCTGCCACTCCCTCATGTAAAAGTAAAGCCCGTGGGCTGAGGTCCCGGCTCTCAGCCTGCAGTGGAGACACGTCCCTGTCCCCAGATGCCCAGGTCCCCGGTTGTCTTCGTCTCTAGCCCCTGGTCCAACTAGAGCATCTACCGTGTGGCGCCCCACCCTCTCTCTTGTTTACACGACCCCCTCTCATCATTGACCCATTTCTGCTCATCATGTAAGACTTAGTGAGGTAGAAGTGGAAGTCCCCTCTGACCTAAGAGTTTGACTTCTAGAATGCACTCCTCAGATGTGCTCCCTCACGTGCAGAGCTGAACACACCGTGATAGTGGGACCTGCAGTGGGGTGCCGTTCAGCAGGCGAGATGAGGAGCGGGGCCTTAGGTGCGCGAGGGCAAACCGGCACTTGGACACTGAGGCAGGGCTCAGGGGCTGCACTGGCCAAGTGGCTTGCGGGTCGCTACCTGCTGCCCTTTGTGCTTTTGCCTTTTTCAAAAACACTATTTTATATAAAAAGAGTTTTCTAGGCCTCGATTCAGGTGCCGCCCGACTGTCGTTTCTGGTGCCCCTGCAGCACCTGAGACAGCTAGCTGAGCAGCCCACTATAATTGTGACATGGTGCTGTTTGGGGGTGGGGGGGCTGCTGGGATCCTCCTGCCGTTGGGGGGTGGGTGAGCTTGTCTGGAAGCCTCTGGCACTTAGCGGGTGTGTGGTGTGCGCTCGGGTGGCCCTGTCCTCCAAGAAGCCCCCCAACGGTGGGAAGGTCCCGGCATGTGCAGGGTGCACTGCAGCAGCCTCGCTAGGGCCTGGTAGATGCCAGCAGCAGGCGCAGCCTTCCGGAGGCGTCAGGTGAGCGGGGCAGGGGATACCCAGCGGTGCATGGCCCCAGCGCCTGCGCAGGCGGGTGCCATAGCAGATATGGCGGGGAGGGTGGGTGCCACGGGAAGGGAGTTCCTCTGAGTTGCTCTGGGTAACAATACAGGAAGCTGCAGTGGAGTAATCACCACCACTTCTGGCCTGTGGGCACATCCTGTGACAAATCTCGCTGACCACACGTTCCGCCTGCACTCACAGACCACTCACTTGCTTGCTGAGCTCACCCTGGCCAGGCCATGTCCATGGAGATGCCCGCAGAGGGGCACTAGGCTCCTGCCAGCCCGTCTGGACTGTGGGGACTCCCTTGGAAAGGGCCGTAGACAGGCCTGGGGCCTCAAAGACAGTGGCCTGATATGTCTCCAAGGAGGAGAAGGCCTGAGCTGGGAGGCTGTCTTGTGGCAAAGAGAACCAGCCAGAGCAAAAGGAGAGCTTCATAAGGCCTGTGTGGCTTAGAAAGTTCAATGGCACTATGACAGTGGCTACAGTGGACAGAGTAGGCACTGTGAGCCCAGCACATCCCAGCTCCCTGTGATGGAGTGGGAACCCTGTCTTACCACTGGGAAGTGAGTGATTCACCCAAAGAACACAGCATGTGTCAAAGCGAAGATTAAAATGTGGTCCTACCGGCCATGTGGTCTTCTGTGAGGCCTGTGAATGGAAGGTTCACACTGAATATCAACGATCCCCATAAAGGGCACCACAGAAGAGCATCTGCGTGGAGCAGGACGCGAGGCCTTGCAATGATTCCCATTCGTGTCCTTACCCCCACACCTAGGACAGCCCACAGTGGGTGAACGTCAGACCAGTTGAGGCAAAATCATTATCTCTTGGCTAGAACATCAGGGCTCCAGAGAGAAAACATGGGGCAGCTCAGAGTCAGCACAGACCCACAGACTGGGAGGTGGGGCAGGAGAGCCCCTGTGTGTGCCCGGCCTGTTGTGTGCTGGGAGCATTCACGTTTCTCATTGGCTATGCCTCAGGGCCACTGGAGAGAAGCACAGGCACCTCCTTAGTTCAGGGCTGAGCACCTGCCTAGGCTCACATAGCAGCTGGAGGTGAACCGCCCAGCACTGGGCTCACCCCAGTACAGCCCATACCTAGGTTCCTTCTGATGTGGGCCCAGGCATTCCCTCAGGGGCACATGTGCCCGTGGTCCGTCCCCCTTGGCTCTTCCCAGGGGCAGGTACCAGGATGGGTGTGATGGCGAGGTTCCCACCCAAACTCTGTTTTCAGTACTCTGTAGGTTCCTAGGAGAGGTGCTTTCCACCCCTGCCTTGGTTACCTTCTCTACAGATGGATGACAGGGTGCCTTGGGGGTAGGGCACATCCCTTGCATTGCTCTGGTCTGAGCACCTATTGTCTTTTCCGTTTTGTCTAAGGAGCAACTGGTTCCTTTGGGGCCAGGCTATCTCTGTGCATGGTGGAGTGGGGAGAGCCAGGCTCGGGGTCAGACAGTCCCGTGCAGGAGCATGGCTCTGTGACTTCAGGGTCCTTTGACCTGCCTCTTGAGCTTCTGGTAAGGACTGACCCATGCCTTTGGGAGGCACCGGAGCCAGAAGCTTTGGTTTACCCATCTGTGTGATGGGGATAACCAGCCCTCGGATGCAGGGCCTGTGAAAAGTCTGGCTGACCCAGGCCTGTAGACAGTAGGCAGGCATCTCATGGCCTCCATGCTGTCTTCTCACCCTCACTGCGGACATCTGACTGCCAGCGCCTCATGGGCTGCCTCCTGGAGTGTCACCCTCAAGACCATCTGCTGCAAAAAGTGTTCACTGTGAGCCTCAAGGTGCTTCACCATGAGTGTGGCGGCCAGTAGGGCTAGCATGCACATTTGCGGCAGCCTCTTCTAGAAACAAGTGGGGTGCGCTGGGTTCTGAGCCTCTGAGACATAAAGACATGGGAATGACTCACCCAGAGTCATGCTGTGGTGGCCTCGGGGCTTCCGCCCAGCTTTGTCATATCGCAAGCCTGGACTGGTCTCTACACCGGTCTGCTTCTGCGTGTGCACGCTTCCTACGCAATCTCAGGAAGGATGGAGGGCAAACCTTGGGAACCACTCTGCCCTGGGCAGACCGCCACCAGGCCAGGGAGCATGGCGGCCACGGTGGGCAGCAGAGCCCACGCCCCATGGGCTGTCAGGCACTGGAGCCCCAGCCCTGGCACCGCCACTTGCCGTGTGGCTGTGTGCAGTCACTTCGCCTCTAGGCAGCAGAGCCCGCCTATGAAACGGGTTGGACCAGAACAAATCTCAGTAAACTTTTTCATTAAAGATAGTGGATATTTTAGGCTCCGCAGCCCCTCTGGTCACTATTTCAGCTGCTCAACTCTGTTGCCATACCACGAAAGCAGCCACTGATGATGTACACACAGATCAGGAGTGTGGCTGTGTTCTGATAAAGCTTTACTTGCCGAATCAGGTAGCAGGCCAGGCTTGCTCACCGGCAATGGCTTGCCGACTCCCAAGCCAGAGCATCCACTGGTCCTTACAGAAGCTTTGCTACTCTGGAGTTCTGTGGCCGTGGTTTGCCTGCTGTGATGGGAGCCAGACCCAAGCCGTGGATCAGTCACCAATCTGCTTTGATGCTGGTCCCAAAGTTAGCATCTGTCGATTTTTAGTGCTGTCTCTCCCATGAGGGAGCCAGAGGGAAATTTCAGTCTTTGGTAATCAGTTCTGTTTTTCTCTTTGTAGAATGCTGAGATATATAAACAGTCTTCACAGCAGTTCCACGAGGCAGCTTCAAAAATGGAGGACACCATAAAGTAAGACTTGGTTTATTATTTTTTGTAAACTTAGCCTGTATTTGTAGGCATCACCACCATGGGGCTTGGAACCGGCCACTGCCTGCCTGGTTTCACATCTCGATAATAATGTGGACAGCCGTGTGCTCCTCGGTCACTCTCCTGGCTAGGAGGCAATCACCGATCATCTGTGATTGGCCAGGTGACTACTTGGCTCCTCCCTGGCCCCCTGGCAATGGGCATGGGGCTGCGGCGAATTGGCAGACTTGTTTCAGACACTGAGGACTGCGGGCTGCGCCATAGAATGGCCATCGGCCTCTCAAGGAAATCAGGGAAGGGGTGTTGCTGCCCGCCCCCCATTTGTGGAGGTGGTTTTCAGACCAGCCTGTTCCCTCAAAGTGCCTCCATGCACCTGGTCCCCAGCTGTGCCCGTCTTGCATGCTAACATGCTTAGGGTGGCCCCCTTTTCATTCCTAGAAGGACTGGGGCTTGGGGACACTGCTGGCTGGCTCAGGTCGAACGGTGCTGAGCGCCAGCGTCCTGTCCCCATCTGTTGTGCTCCTGCGCTGTGAGGGAGGCCTCAGAGCCAGAACATTGAGGAGTGGGAGGCGTGTGCCATGTGTGTCCATTACATGTGCTCCCTGCTTCAGGGTGAGGCCACAGGAGGGCTGCTGGGGAAGGGCGAGCCAGGCCTGGAGCTATGGGTCCTCTGTGTGAATGTGGTCTCTAGGGACCAGCCAACTCCCTCCTCCTCCCTCAAGGAAGGGCCTTTCCCTCCCAGGCTTAAATCAGTGTGTTCCTGGGGCAAACCAGTCACAGTGCAGCGTGGCGAGGGATGTGGTATGGTGCCACAAGAAGGAATCATCAGAGGGAGGTCTGGGTGACAGGGAGGTGTCAAGCACTTAAAAATACAGCTCCTGACACAAAGTGTGCAAGGAACCAGGAAGGGACAGTGGGGACAGATGGACTCGGTACAGATCTAGGGTAGAGCATGGCATCCCCAAAGCTAGGGGACATAGTGCTAGAGCTGCATGGACATCTGAAGTCAGGGGACATAGTGGCTGGAGGTGACCACAGAGTAGCTCTGGGGAAGAACATACAGTTATCTTGGGACATCAAGTCCTAAAGCAGTAATAGGGGATTCAGAGAAAGAACTTTCCAGTAGACAGGTAGAGACCAGAAAGGTCTTGCATCTGCCCATTGGGATCCCACAGGGGGTTCTGGGTGTAAGCAAGTGCCATGAGCCTCCCAGACCTCTAGGAATGGAATGTTCCAGCCACCCTCTCAGACATGCACCTGGTTGGCTCATCCCAGGACAGAGAAATATTCAGAATCGTGATTAGTAAGAGGGAGAGGTTGGGAAGCAGTCACACCCCAGAGGCTATGGGGTGAAAGCCACCCCAGTAATGTGATGGCGGAAATGGGCAAAACCACAGTGTAGCCCTTTGCCCGGGCCCACCCCCTGGGCCTGCCTATGGGGCAGTGATGCTGGACTGCACGCCCCCCCCACCTCCATCCCTCCATCCTTGAACAGCCTGCCAAGGGAGGACACTCTGGGGAGAAGCCAGACAACTTTACTGTCAGGGACCACACCGTTCTGTCACCCGCCGTGTGGCCTACCATCCTGAGTGGGGCCTCCTGGGCCCCTGGTGCCCTGCATCGGTGCATTGACTGGGCTGTCAGATCCTTTTTCATCCTTGTGCTTCTTTGCAAGTATTGTCTTAATCCAAGCAATGTGAAAGGTTTTTTCAAAGATTTACAACATCCCCTGAAAATCACTACTTACTAAGCACAATACTAAATGGTAGGCACCCTGCAAGGCACTTCAACTCCAACTCTCATTCACTATTGCTGGAATCCCACAGAGGAAGAAGTGAGGCTGAAGAGGGGGCCTAAGTCCCTTCTCTGGCCTATGATTCCACTCCAGGTTGGGGTTGAGCGAAGCTTAGATTGCTCCAGAGCCGCTGCTCTTCTCTGTCCCTCGGGGGCCCCGTAGGAATGTGAGATGGGTGTTGGGATGGGGCTGAGAGGCTGCTTAGGCTTGAGAGTCCAGCAGACCTGGACCCTGCCCTTGCCCTGCCTCTTCCTGGCCAGTCCCATGACCTTGGGCATGATTTCCTCACATGCACAGTAGAGACGAGACCCCCTCCAATGCTTTGCATGAGATAGCACATAGGAAATATGCCTCCGATGGCAGCATTTGGTGGCGGTGGCAGTGGCAGTGTGACTGTTGCTAATAATGACAGTCCTCTGAATCACTCGCAGCACCTAGCTTGGTATCGCGTGGCACAGATTTCATAAATACATTGAGTTTACTAAAAAAATTTTTTTTCTTTTCCCAGAGTAAACAGGAAGCAGTGTAGAGTTAAAAATTATTTTATTTAAACATTAGGCTAGAGGACAGAATCCTTGATTGGGAGATTTCTTGGATTAGCAAATGATTGTAAATTGCATCGTAAATGCCACAGAAATAAATGCCAACTGCCGACAGCAGTGATAGTTCTCTTCCAAGACAGTGAGCATCTTTGAACAACTTGGAGTAAACTGAATGGTTACTTAGGTGGCTAATTAGATGTCCATGTCTTCGCTTAACATACATGTATAGAGTGCCTACTGTTTCCCAAGTACCATGCCAGGCACTGGTGATCAAACAATAAACAAGACAGCTTTGGTTTCTGTCAGCAAGGAGCTTAGAGCATTTGGGGAATGACAGACAATATTGTTAAATTAATGCACAAAAAGCAATTGCCCAAACAATGATTGATTCTAGTAATGAGCCATGAAAGAAAATGTTTGAATTAAAAAGCATGTGTCTGAGGACCCTAACGCAGACTTCATATTTTGGGAAGTCTTTTCAGAGGAAGTGACTTTTAAACTGACTCCTGCAGTACGAGGGGGCGTGGCCAGAGAAAGTAAGGGGGTAAAGAGCACTTCAAACAGGTTTGTCCTGTGCAAAGGGCCAGCAGCAGGAAGTAATTTAGCATATTCAAGGAATTAAAGGGCCAGTGTGACTAGAGAGGGATGATGAAAAGAGACAGACTAGGACAAAGCTCTAAGAAGTCAGCAGAGGCCGGACCACACAGGACTTTGTAACCCTGTTGAGTCTTTCACTTGTAGCCTGAACACAGTGAAGCACGGGCTCAGCTTTCTTTCTTTCCTAATATATTCATTTGAGGCATTGACCTCTCTATAAACACAGCGTTAGTTACACCCTAAGGTTCTGATATATTGCATTTTCCTTAGAATTTTGTTCAAAAATTTTCTAATTTTTATTCTAATTTCTTCTTCAACTCATGGGTTATTTCAAAAGGTATTGCTTAATTTTCAAATGTTTGGTAATTTTCTAGTTACTTTTTTCCAAAAACACTTGTATTTATTACGTCTCTACCCCCAACTGGGGCTCAAACTCGTGACTCCGAAATCAAGAGTCGTATGCTATACCAACTGAGCCAGCCAGGTGCCCCTCTAGTTTTTTTCTTAATAATTGAGTTTCTGTTTAATTCTGTGGGCAAAGAACATACTGTAAATCCTCTAAAATTTTTGGATCTTCCTTTATGACCATGGATATGATCTGTTTTGGGAAGCCCTTTGTGTACATTTAAATAGAATGTGTATTCTCCCAATGGCTATAGTGGTCTGTGTTTGTCAGGTTAAGTTAGGCAGTCATGTTCAGATTTTCTGTATCATTACTGATTTATGGATTTATGGTTTCTTTCTGAGATCCTGTTCCTTCTAACTAAAGAACTTCTATAGTGTTTCTTTTTGTGTAGTTTGGCTGATTATAAATTCTCTATTTTTAATTGGAAATATATTTTAAAGAATGTGGAAATCCTTTCTTTGAGTTCCTTCAAGATATCTTTACATTCTGATTGGATACCTGTTTTTTCCTGGAGAAGTCAGCTATTGATACTCTTATCATCCCTTTTTGGTAATTACATTTTTTCCTCCGATTTTTAGCTTTTCTCTGTCTTTAGCTTTTTAGCAATTTGACTATCGTGCCCCAGGAGTCAATTTTCTTGCTTTTTTTCCTGCTTGGGGTTCATGTGTTGGGGGTTGATATTCTTTTGTTTTAGAAATTTCCCAGCCATCATCTCTTCAAATAAAACTCTGCTCTGTTTTATCTTTCCTCCTTTCTGGTATTTAAGTTACATGTATTACTGTAACAGGCTTGTCCCTGTGCCTTTTTTTTCTGCTTTTCATCATTTTTTAAAAAACGTTTCCAGTTGTCACCTGAGTTTTTTCTGTTGACCTGTCACTCCACTGATCTTTTTAATGTGTCAAGTCTTTCTTACACCTATTTCTTGAATTGTGAATTTCAATTATTGCATTTTTTCGATTCTAGAAGTTCAATTAGATTTTTTTTTTTTTTTTTTGGATTCCCAGTCTCTGATCAGATTCTGGGTTTTGCCATCTGTTTTCTTGAACCTATTAGATGTAGTTATTTTGAAGTCATCTGAGGGTCTGTTTCTATTGTCTTTTTTTTTTTTTTAACCTCTTGGTCCTATTTGTGTGCCTGGTAATTCTTGACTGAATGCCAGGCATTGTGACGAGACCATGGAGGCTCTGGAGTTTGCTGTCCCCCGCCCCTTCCCCCCGCCTCCCCCCGAGGGCTCTGCCCTGTTCCCTGGCGGCCACCTGAGGGACTGGGCTGACTGGAGGCTTTCTGCAGTTTTGGTGAAGCTCAGGCTACTCCTGACTTACCCTTCTTTCTAGGGCATGTCTTTCTAGGGCTCCAGTGCACCTCCTCTGTTGGTGAGCTCTAAGCCCCCATTTTTGCTTCCTCAGCTCTGTGAAACTTCTAAAAATTCCATTTTGCCTTTTAGTAGCTTTTACTTTGCTCCTTAGCCTCTTGCCTTGAGTAGCTCAAGAATGTGACAAATGCCTTAAAAGAGGAAAATCCCTGAGTGTTGGTTCACTGTATTTTAGCTCCCTTCACTGGTCCCTCAACACCTAGCTGCCTTGGCAGCATTGAACTCCAAGGGAATGTTGTCTGTCTCCAGTCCTATGAGATTGCCAGAAGCTGGCTTCTCTGCACTTTAGCTGAAGCTGTTTGCCCAACTTTCAGCCTCTCTTCCTGCACCACAAATTGCCAAAAACTCGGTGGGGACAAGTGGCTCCAAGAATGAGCACGTACCTCTCTACAATTCCCTTCCCTTCAATAATCTTGGCCCTCAAGGCTTTCTTTGTCTTACTCCTTAGGTGCCTTAAACGGATTTTTTTTAAATTTTGGAGAGTGTGTGTGAGTAGGGGAGAGGGGCAGAGAGAAAGAGGCGGGGTGGGGTGGGGGAGAGTGAGAATTTTAAGCAGGCTCCATGCTCAGTGTAGAGCCTGACACGGGGCTCAATCTCACAACCCCAGTATTCTGACCTGAGCCAAAATCAAGTGTTGAATGCTCAACTGACTGAGCCACTCAGGCATATCTTAATGGATTTTTTTTTTAATTTCAACTTTTAAAATTTCTTTCTCAGAGTTGAGTGTAGCTCTTCTCCAAGCCACTTCACTGTAGATGGGAGCAGAAGTCCTGACTTAACTTTTGAGGGATGATTCGTTTGCCAGTGACCATGCGAGCTCGAGGAAAGAGTAATAAAGCAAAGTCAATCCAACCCCAGTTAGCAGCATGAGACACCGATGGCGTGGGTGGCCCTCCCAACTCTCCTCGGGCCTGACAGACTTCCCTGAGGCCTGCTAAGCCTGTCGTACGCCTCAGAAGATGCCTGTCAGAGGGTCAATGGGAAAACTCAAGCCGAAAGAGGAATGTTGTTGGTGAGGCCAGTATTCACAGTCCAGGGACTCCTGGTTTGGAAGAATGCTATTGTTGGGGTAGAAGTAAATATGGAAAGTGTGTTTGCATGCGCGCACACACACACACATGCACACACGCATGCGCGCACACACACACACATGCACACACGCATGCGTGCACACACAACACACACACACACGCACCCCTCTACCTCACAACAGCACAGCAGGCAGAACTGCTCAGATTTTCTGAAGGAAGAGATTAAGACCCCAGGGGACATCCTGCATTTATTGTGTCACATCTATTTTTTATGAACACCTTCACTGCTCTTCCCGCGGGATTCGTTCAGAGTCTGTCTCGACTGCTTCCCGTCAGGAAACTTGGATGGTCCCCCCCTTGGCCTCACAGAGAGCCACCTCTCAAAGAGTCCGAACAATTGAGTTGAAGGAAGAAGGTTATTAACTGTTTCCTGAAACGGAGTCATTGTGCTGCAGACTTTGACCCGGAGAGTTAACATGGGCATGGGCGTGGGGACCTGGGGACTTGCTGGGGCTAAGCCGCTGGGAAGGGTGGGGGAGGGTCTCACCTGAGCCAGTACATCCTCAGGTGCTCTATTTAGTGAGCTAATGACAGATCGATTACCTATTAAAACAACAGTTACTTATTTCAACCCCAGATAAGATAGCATTTTATCTCAGTTCATCCCAATAATGTACACATTAGGCTGATTTCAAAAGCTGTCTCTCTCTCTCTCACTTCTCTTACCTTATGTGACTTTTTAAAAGGAGCATTTTCTATTCAGAACTTTACCTACGTGTGTGGTTTAAACTGGCCATTTGAGAGGTTAAGGCATTACAGCCCATCTAGTAGTTCATTTAACAGATCAAAATTCAGTTAGTACATTTCTTTAGAAAGCTGCATGCAGCTGCTCTGCTAGGCACTTACACAGCCCCGGGGTCTCCCCTTCACAAGTTCTTACGGCAGACACCATTGTGTCCCATGCTGCAGGTCTGGAAACTGAGTCAGCTGACCTCTCAGGCTCAGTGTGCTAGTCAGTAAAGCAGGGAATTGTGGTGCCTGTTTGTCCACGAACTGGCATCTGTACGGAAGTACTCTAGGACACACAGCCAGGGGGGCAGAGCGGGATTTAAATGCAGGCCCCTATGAGTCTAGCTCTTTTCTACTCTACCAAGGTACTGCCTCCTCAGGAATTTGCATGACAAGGGGATTAGCTGCTTGCTGATTAGCTGATTCACTGACTTCCCCCAGGGCTGGTGCTGTAAATTCCCGTGTGTGTGTGTGTGTGTGTGTGTGTGTGTGTGTGTGTGTGTGTCCCTCCCTCTCTTCCTCCTGCCCCCCCTCTTTGCAGGCATTTACTCCCATACCAATGTCACACAGAGCTGTGCCTCTATTGTAGCAAGAGAAAGATGCCAGCAGAGTAAACGCCTCAACAGGGGTGGTACTCCCTCAGGCCAATGCCTTAGCCTTCTGGAAGTGTGTGGACCACCGCTGGAGAGCCTCAGTGGCTTCAGATGGCTTCATCTGGGAGAGGAAGAGGTTGGCATCTTGCCTGTGCCCCATCCTTGGCCCTGGCAGACATCACCAGGCTTCCGGATGTGCTCTCCAGACTCCTCAAATTCAGGAGTTCTAGCCGCTGGCATCCCCTCTTCCAGACTGGCATTCAGGGTGAACTTCTTTGCCACCCTTGGACCAGGTGACTTCAGAAGACTGAGTTTCCCAGTCTGAGACTGCTGGGTTCCTGATTTCATCAGGCCAGAATCTGTGGAGTTATTATTAGAGATCCAATTTTCTGTTTAGAATGTGCCCCTTTTCTCTTCACAAATGATGCTTGCTTTTCAAAATCCAACTTCAGCGTCTGTGTGTCTTCCCTGGAGGTCCATTCAGAATCGTACTTTTCTCCGCATCCCCAGTGCTCAGCCCAGGACTAAGCTGTGACAGACGCTCACCAAGCATGTGTTGGGTGGGAGGAAGAGCTGATGCCCACGGCATAGACTTCGGGGCTGGGATTTAAATCAAGTAGTTGGCTGTCTAAGCACCTTCTCTGTGGAGGCTTCTGCCATGTGCTGCCGGGCCCGGTGGTGGCGTGGAGGTGTGGGAGGCCTGCCTAGGGCAGGGCTTGTGGTCACACAGGTGGGTGCATTGCCAGCCATGCTGCCGGGTGTGTGGCCTGCATCAAATGACGTCACTGCTCTGAGATATATGTCCCTGGCTGCTGAAGGTCATTTTGAGGGCATCATGAGGCAATTTGTTAAGCACATAATAAGCGCTCAATAAACAGTAGGTATTACTATATAGACACTCATATTTTAGTGAGAGAGACCGGAGTGCAGCAGCCAAAGGGGGTATAGTCCCTCGGCTCATAGAGCGATTCAGTGGCTACCTGGGTCTGGAACCACAAAGGAGGGGAGACGCTGGGACCCCCCCCCCGGCTCTCCTTTGGGGGACATGCCCCACAGAAACCCTTGTGTGTATGCACAGGCAGCCCCGGGCAGGGTTCGTGTGGGCCCCGGTCCCCGAAGTGACAGACTAGGAGCAGCCTCGCAGCCTGTGAACAGAGCAGTGGACAAGCATGACCTTTGTGACTGGGAGAGCAGGTGGTGGTTAAGGGACGAGCCGGCACCGTGTGCACTAGCACAGGGGTGCTTGGGAGGCTCGGTGGCTGAAAATGCAGGCTGTGTCTCCTGTGCGTGTGTGCACGTGACACACGCACGCCAGCACTCCCCCTGCTCTGCAGGGGCATGCAGCTGAGGCAGGTGTAGAGAAGAAAGTCTGAGAGAACACACTCCAAACAGAAAACAGCAGTGACTCTTGGGTAGTGCAAGGGCGTATTATGAGAGGGGCCAATGGGGACAAACACACACACTTATGTACAACTTGTGTCATTAAAAATCAATAAGAATATAGAGCTATTTCAAGAGAAGAATCGATGACAATTTGAGCCAAAGGAGAGGGAGGTTCCCAGGACAGGTGGGAACCAGATCCCAAGCTGACAGCTGATAGGACCACACACAGAGACAAGAGCTGGCCCTGGAGCTGGGTTCCTGGGTGTCCCTTTGCATGTGTGCACGTGTGTGTGTGTGTGTGTGTGTGTGTGTGTGTATACATGTGTGAGTATACGGGAGGGGACATATATGTGTGAGTGAGTGTATGCGAATGAGTGTGTGGGCGTGCACATGTGTGAGTGCATGCGTGTGTGTGTGTGTGTGTGTGCGCGCGCGCGTATATGTGTATGTTGTCTTCTGATCAGGGCTTGGCCTCTAACTTGCCTGGTACCCTTTTCTTGAACTTCCCTTCCATTAAAGACCGAGGCTGTTGGACCAGATCTGTGGTTTTAAATGTCCTTTAGCTGTGGCTTGTTAAAAAATCTGTGACAAGTGAGGTGTAGTTGAGCTACAATGCTGGGTGGAGCCAGAATGTGCCGGGACCCTGGGGTCAGAAGCCCCGCTTCTGGAAGGCCAAGGGTCCAGTGGCAGGCGGGCTTGTTCCCTTCTGGGCCCCCTCCGCTGCCTTCATGGGGGCTCAGCCGCTCATGTGGGGTCCTTCCAGTGCTGCTAGCCCAGTTTGGGCTGACATGCCTTCCCACTGGTTAGCAGGGAGGTGACAAAAGGGGACTCCTGAAGAAGGCAGCATAGTTTTTTGCTGGCAGGCGTAGCCAAGTTTCCATTTCCAAAGTGGAAATGGTACCAAGTGAAGGGAACCTAGGAAATCAGCTGTGCATTCTCTGTGTCACATAAACCCTGGAGCCCTGGGCACTGGTGAGGAATGGCCTGCAGCAGAGATGCCTAGGGAGGCTCCAGAGGGTGGAGGCCCCGGAGGGCAGAGGCCACAGTGCTTATGGGCCAGGCAGAGAAGGGGAAGGGCAGGGAGGGAGATGCCTGGCCAGAGGACGCACCTGTATTCCTCTGGGAAGGAGACACTGACTGGTGCCAGGTCTAGAGCCTTGAACTACAGCTTGAAAATTTAGGTTAGATCTAGGGAAGGACTTCCTGACTTGCACTGAGTGATTATAACAAAATGATTGAGGGAAGGAAGCCATGCAGCCTTTATCTTCCTCTGGAGATGTTTAAGGAAAAGCAAGTATTGCTGTCTACCCAGAATGTGGTATGTCCCAGCCCTCTTCCCTGGCTGTTCACAGATAACAGAAGGGTCACTTCCTCTGCATCAGCGTTCTGTCTCAACCTCCCCTCACTGGCTGACTGCCAGTTTCTCCCAGGGGGAGTTTCCTAGTGGTTTGCTCTCTACCCCTTAGGACAGGGCGGCCACCCCCACTTCTAGTGACTCATTCCGTAACCCCTGCTCTGATTCTGATTTGTGGGCCACCATGCATGGAAGGAAACTGGGGAGGGCCTAATTATACTTGCCCATAACCTCTGGTTATGAAAATGTTTATAGTCGCTTCTCTTTAGAGAGAGGATTAGGTGGTGTGATCTGGGGCTGCTGCTCAGGCTTGTGCTGGCTACGATGTGTGCGTAGTAGATGAGACGTGGTCTTCGCCTCCGCTGAGAGCACAGATGTACCCCCTGCTTGCCACCTGCCCACCCAGGATTGGTTAGCTGCGTCTCTGATGGGCCCTGTGGAACCTGGGGGCCGCTGGGACATCTCCTGGGGCACCCCTGGGAGCATTGTTGGACACTTCTGTGTTCAAGCATTGCGTTTCACTGGACTATGCACTTTTTATGGGCAGGAACCTTGTTTATTCTAACTCTTTGTAACCCCGGGTGCAGTACTTGAGCCCTCGGTGTATACTGAGTGAGCGGAAGGCACAGTTACAGCGGGACAGGAACATGGCAGCCAGGAGCAGTTAATCCTGCGGGAGCGGGAGCGCTGTGGGGCTTCAGAGCTGAACTCACGTTTGTGCTCTGCAGTCAAGGGCCCATGTGAGCGCACCCTGAGCGAGTCCCTTCCCTGCAGGGTACTAGAGGAAGGTAGGGCATTGGTCAGGGGAGAGAAGCAGATACTGAGGAGGCGGGGATGAGGCTCGAGGCTCGGATGCGGCTGGAAGGATGGGTGGTCCGGATGTAAAGGGCCTTCCGTGTGTAAAGAATTTGGAATTCGCCCTACAGGCAGTGGCAAGCCATAAAAAAGCTTTTAAGCAGGGAATTGATATGATCGAATTTGTGTTTCAGAAAGATAACTGGCAGCCAGCGTCTGGGAGATGAAACAGTAATGGTGTTGAGGTAGGAGGCAGGAAGCCCACTTAGGAAGGCGAGGCAGCACCACTAGCCAGGATGACTCACTGCCCAGCAGACAGGTGCTGAGGGCCCCGTGCAGGCACGTCCAGGGTGCCGCCAAGAGCTGAAGGAGGGCCTCCCTTGCTCAGGGTGGCGAGACGGCCGCACAGTTGGCCGTGAAGTCAGGTGGTTCTAGGGAGCACTGTGAGGAGGGTAAAGGGGTGATGTGACCCAGGTACCTGGGACGTCTGGACAGAGGGCAACAGTGAGCAACAGCCAGGGGCCACACAGATCCCAGGCATGGGCGCGGGCATGGATGATCCCTGGGGGACTCTGATTGCCAGGCAGGGAGGCTCCTGGCCATTGCGGCAGGAGCATGGGCCCCTGGGGGCGGGGGAGGGTTTGCTCACTCTCTCCAGGGCTGCAGGCAGGGGAGGGGCTCCCTAGATACCCCTGCACCAGAGCAGAGAGGGGCAGGGGAGCCTGTCCAAGAAATATAGGGGGGACAGTCAGCAATGGTCCTGTTGGGTTTGAAGCTTCCAGAGCCAGTTCCCCGGCCAACCCCACTTGACCAGCTCTGAACAGTAGCCTCGGCCCCAGGGGAAGGGCAGCCTCGAGGGGCAGCAGGCCTCTGCTCGGTGCTCTCTTACTGCTCAGAGATCCATGACTCAGGAAACTGGACTTAGAGCCGACAGTTTGTTAATCCTCTCCCCTCAACAAAGACAAAAATGGCATTCCATTCCCAGCTCTATTAGCAGACTCGCCTTGGGAATAAAGCCCGCCATCCCCAGGGCCTGGCTGGGCTCTTTTCCTTTGTGCCACTTTTGTTTTCCTCGGACTGTTACATTTAGATTAGCTTCTGGGGATTAAATGTTATTACAGTAGAGGAATCGTTTTGTGTGTGTGTGTGTGTGTGTGTGTGTGTGTGTGTGTGTGTGTGTATGTTTTTAAGTCGGTAAAGAGATTAGGGCTTAGTATTCTTGTCATTAGACTTCTTTTTCCTAATATTGTTGTCTCCCTGTTCCCATTCTTAAGAGAAGGCTTTTGTTTGGGTTTCTTCAGGGCCATTTCTGCCTCAGAAGGAGCCGCCTCATCAGAAGCAGGGCCTTTCTGTCTCACTTGAGGATGGGCCTGGGCAGGATGGCACCCACCTTGCTCTCGTTCCTCCCAAGGAGGGAGCCCTGGCACGGGGTCAGGAAATTGTCAAGTAGTGACATGGTAGCAGAAGTTAAGAATTCCCCTGAGATCTGGTCGCTGTCAGCCACATTGCCCCTCATTCAGCAAGCCACAAGAGCTCTGGGCTGCAGAGGAGGCTGCCAGCAGGACCCACCACGGTAGAGGCTGGACGAGGCTGGTCTCTGGAATGTTCCAGAAGGATTTATTTCCCCTGCAGCACCCTATAAAAGCATACCTATTTTAACAGACTTCAAAGTTTAGTGGAGGCTGGTGTCTCAGGTGGTTAGGTTTCAAGAACCTGACAGTCTGCGGGGCCATGGGAAGAAAGTCTGGCAGGGGTGATGCAGGCTCTGACGGTGGGGGTCTCCGTCCGTCCACACCAGCAGGAGGGCCCTCCTTGGAGGGTTCACATTCAGAGAAATGGTGTATGTGGTGTGGCTGGCCTTTACTAATGCTCACCCCAATGCTATAGGGCCAGGCTGGAGTGGCCCCCGAGAGACCTAACTTGACCTGTGGCCATTGATTGCTGGTTCTATTGTACAAAAATGGCCTTCTGTTTCTGGTATAGTCAGATCCAAGGGAGCTGAGACCCATGATTCCAAGTCTTCTCTGTAACATCCAGTCCCTCTGGGAAGTTGGGGGTGTCTGCCCTGGGCCATGACTCCGAGGGCCTCTCTAAAGTGTTCCAAACATCACTCCCTCTGTCACACCCCCCACCCCCACCCCACACAGATGAGATGAGGTTCCGAGTCAATCTGCCTGGTGGCATCCATGGACCCACAGCCCTCAGGGTCATATAATCCAAGCCTAGATACAGGCGCTCCTTCCCGGGGTGCTTGCCCAGGAGCTCTGCTGCCTCTGGGGAATGTGCCCTGGTCCCAGCACTTGTCCTTACTAAGCTTTCGGTTCATCTGTCATGGGCCTGACTGTTAGAGAAGTTCTGTGTCTGGAGAGCCTCTTGGGTCTGCCCCCTGGGACTTTCTAGAGCATGCCAGCCCTACAGATATTGAAAGGGAACTTTCACGTCCCCCTCCACTTCCACTACTCCTTCAGCTCTACCTTCTAGCACTAATGCTTAATTCCAGAAAACACCCAAAAAGGCTCTTGCCTGGCTTCCAGTCTCCGTCCCCACTTCCCTGTGCTCCCTGTTAGCAGCAGACCCGAGAGCCAGAGCCAGATCCCAAATACAGTGCTGCCCTCACCGTCCTTGTCTAGAAACTAGGCTCTGCCCATGATACACTTGCTGGGCTGTTGCACCATATTAATTTGATCATCCACTGCCCTGTTAGCTGGACCTCACTGACCATTCATACGAAGCTTCAGGCAAACTCCTGTCCATGCACGGTCACTAAGTGCTCTGGACTTGGCTTAAGACCTCCTGTTTATCCTGAATAAACTTCATTTGGGGTAGATTTAGGCTAGCCTATACACTGCTTATTTGGACGGATGAATTCTGCCATCTGATGTATTTATCATCCAGTCTAACTCTGTCTTCTGTAAACTTGCTAAGTCGTCTTCTCTTTGGTTAAGTCACTGATGAAAATGTTAAGTTGTGCACGGGTCAAAACACAGTGCCAATAGAGACCTCCTTCAAGGCTGACCTTGCCCGTGTTGGTCCAGGAACTCTACCAGTTCCTAACATAGTTCCTGGGATCCAGCCCACATTATTCCTCCTTTACCACCAGACTGAGCCATGTGGATGGAGGCTGGGGCTAGCTGTATGGCCCCGGTGTCCCAGCTAGGATCCCTGTTACAGGCCAGAGGAGAGAGTATGAGATGAAAACTTTTGGACTGCCTTGTCTGTTCCTGCGGATCACCTCGCCATTTTCTAAGTGCTCTGAACCAGCTGTTCTAGAATCTTCTCTGGGCTCACCTCCATTTTATGGAGTGAGCCTGTTTTGAAAACCATGAAATGGAAGACTATTCATTTCTAGTGTTGCAGTGCCCCTCATTCTTCAGGATTCTGTAGAGGTCACCGTGGCAGCCTGGTGGCCCAGACCTCAGGCTCTCTTGGTGCAGGCATGGAGAGGAACTTGGCCCTTGCCAGTCACCTTCCCGCCTGGAAGACTCTGTACTTTTTGGCTAGGATCTGTTGTGTATCCTGGGAGGCGGTAGGGAATAAGAAAGGGGGCTTTGAAGCAGAGAAGCTTGAGTTAAATCCTGATCATGATTCTCACTTGTTGGTTGAAGCTTCGCCCGTAGTCTCTGTAAGGCGTTGTCCTCTCCTCTATAAGAGGGGCAAGCATCCAGAGAGCCCACAGGGCTGTTGTGAAGACTAAAGAAGCAAACTCTGTCTGTCCCTGCTCCTTTTTTCTATGTCGTTGTCCTCCACAACTCCGTCTCCTTTGGAAGCAAGACAAAACTCAACCCATAGCATACCTCTACCCATCTGGTCCTGCCCCTCACTGTACCCTCTCCTGCCGCCTGGTTGGTCTCCTCTGCCCAGACTTGTCACCGCCAGGCCCTGGGCAGCAGCCTCCATTCTTGCTGCATGGGGCAGGTCTCCATGGAGCAGGACACAGAAAAACATGTAGATCTACCTGTCCTCACCCCTGCTGTACTGGGTCCCCTATCTGCCCCTTCCCAGGGAAAAGCCTTCTGCCGGTGAAGTCCCCCTGGGATTTCTTATTTCCTAGAAGCAGCAAATGCCCTTTGTGCTTAAACCAGTTTGAGGTTTTGCATATGGAAGTGAAGATTCTAAATGTGCCTTTTCTTTCCATCTTGGGCCCACCCCCAGATCCTCAGGGCCCACTTAGAGTTGGCTTGGTTTTTCAGAGCTTACCCCCTGGTCTCGTGTCAGCTCTGCTCTGGTCTTGGGTGGTTAGGCTGGTGCATGGAAGTCTACTCATTGTTGGGGTTCTTTTAGGGGGTCACAGGGACAGATGCACCTCAGGGCCACTCTGGCACTGCCCTGAGCCTGTGGAGCAGGTGAACTTTGGTCAGAAGGCCTCCTCTGTCCATCTCCCCAGAACATTTCGGGTAGACATGCCCGATACTCTCTGTTCTTCTTATGGTTGCATCCCAGCTATCCCCAACCTCCTGCCTCCAGGTCCCTCAGAGCTCCCATTCTCTGCAGTTCATTCCAAGCTAAAGACCAGAAGAAAGAGAATCTGGTCAACATTGGCTTCCCAGCCCCTGGGCTTATCCGCACTGGGAAGGTGGGGCTGGGACAGACACCACCTCAGCAAGGATGGGATTCTCTCGGTCTCCAAGAGCACTGCCACCTCCGGGCTCAGGGAGATGCTCTTGCCCTGTTTGTGTGATGAGGAAATGGGCCCAACCTGGCTAACATGCCTGAGGGTGTTGAGTGAGGAAGTAGTAGGGCCGGGATTCAGGGCCCAGCCTTCCTGCCCAGAGCCTGGGTGCATTGGTCTTTTCCTGCAGCAACCCAGAGCTCGGGGTGACAGAGGCTGTAAGGAGCTCTGTGATGTGGTCCAGAGCAGGGGGCTGCTTGAGGGTCTTCACTGGGCCCTTCTGTCTGCAGAGCCCATCCGTAGCCCTGGGGACATGGTACTCTGCAGGTCTGCTGCGCTGATGAGCCATCATCGGAGGCTGTAGCTGGCCATGTGTCATGTGCCTCAGAGCCTGTGGGATGCCACTGGGGGCCATGGAATCTGAATCTTAAACAAGCATCCCTATGATTGGTACGAGGCCTGCAGTTGAGACCTGCTGCCAAAGTGAATGTACCGCTGCCAACAAATTAATCCCTTCTCCAGAAGAGCCCCAGGGAACGCCAGTAAATCCATCCCCGCTTCTGAATTGCTTCAGCGGCCCTTCTCTTAAAGCCAGGAGTCCTCCCCCTGCCCAGACCCCTCCGCAGGGTCAGGCCTGAGTAAGGAGAGCCTGTAGGGACCAGCGGCCCTATGGGAGGGAGCACAGCACTCTGAGGTCCGCGGGGTTGGCATGGGCTCTTTGGGTGGGCACAGGGCCTCGTGCCGCTGTGCCGGAGCTGCAGGGCAGCCCGCACGCCCTGTGGCCAGGTGGCACCAGGCAGCCGCAGATGGACTCACACAGACCTGGAAACTTGGGGCAGGAAGACACACAGAGCCACTTTGGCCATGACGAGCTGCTCATCTGGGCACTAACTCAGCAGCCACAGTATGGGGCTCCTGCCCTCTGGGGAGCCTGGGTCCCCCTGTTTGAAGAGTCATCTCCCACCACCTCTGAAAGGAGCTCAGCACCCAGGTGACTGCCGAGTGCCGGGACGCCTGCAGGAGGCCGGGTTCACACCTGTGCTATCTAGTGGGTGCACCCATGTTGCGAGGAGCTGCCTCCCTGTCCGGGCCTCAGATCCTCATTGGTGGCAGGACGTAGGGGGACCCACCACCTCTACAGCCTCTCCAGAATTTATGCCACACACGCTCCCCCGCCCCCAGCCAGGTGCAGCCTCCTGCCGTGTGCCTGCTGTAGGAGCCATCACTTCTTGGCCTCTCTGGTTGAGTTTGGGGGGCTACGCCCTGTGCCCAGCAGGACCAGGGCAAAGTGCCAGGGAGCTTGGGGAGGCCGAGTCCATTTTCTCCTCACAGTGATAGCAGTTGAGAAAGGTCCATTCTTCCAGGCCCCACATTTGTAAGCTAAAAATTCCTTAAATCTTAGACACTGGTTTAGTCTGTCCCTAAAATACTCCCAAGAATAATAATATCCATGCTTTTTAAAAGCGAAAAAGTCTTCTTTTTAGAAAACTTAGCTGTTCTATTGATCTTTAACACATAAGCCAAGTAAAAGTGACCATAACATCAAAATACGCCCTCTTCCTACACATACGCACGCTCACATACATGCTAACACACACTCATGCACACTTCCACACATGCTACACACAGTCACATACATACATGCGACCACACTCATACTCAAACACTTGCTCACATACATGCTGACACACTCATGTGCCCACACACTCACATGCTAACACACTCGCATACACTCACACCTGCTCACATCCATGCTGACACATTAACTCAGGTATGTCCACACACACACACACAAACATGCTCAAACTCATTCATATACATGCTAACACACACTTGAACACATGCTCATTCACATGCATGCTAACACATGCACTCACACACTCACATGCTAACACACACATGCTCACTCACCTACATGCTAACACATGCACTCACACACACTCACATGCTAACACAATCACACACTCCTGCTCGCCTACATGCTGACACACACACTCACACACATGCCCACCCGTGCACATGCGAACATACACGCACATAACAGTCATACACGTACATGCTTAAACACACACATACCTTATACACAGTTACACGCTCACTCTCTCCCTCCTATACTCACTCATCCTCAGCCAGATTGCTACATTCTGTGTTGGAATTCCAGAGCTGTCCTCCTGTCAATGGCATTAGCGGTGGCTGGTTTTCTACGCTCAAAGCATGAGGGAAATTGGAGTGAACCCACAGAAATCAGACCGCTGGAATGCAAATGTGGAAATGTGCCTGAGTCTGTACATACACATATTTATTTGCTGCTAAAAAGGATCTATTAGGAACCAACGTAGGAAATTCCTACCAGCACATTGCTTAAGGAGGGTATGTTCACTTTTGTGTTGTCAGATGACTCTGGCTTTCTAGATGCTTTCTTTGCATTTCACAGGGATAGATGAATTGCCTTCCAGACTTTTCCATGATGACAGTTGTCAGGAATGCCCGGGAGTTTTACTTAAGCTAACAAATGATTACCCTTCCCATTAGCTCTACAAACAGGCCCCTAATTAGTGAATTGGCTAATAGCAGTCGCCTCTGGGGTCATTAGCCCTGACAGTGCTGGCACCGCTCCGCGCACAGTGTCACTGTCACGATGCATGCCATCAGGCTCTGCTGGGAGTCAGAGCTGGGGAGCCACTCTAACGTTGCTCTCCCCTCCTTTATCTTTCACACAATCTCCTTGGGGCATGTAAATTAATTCCTACCTGAAATAGGTTTGCATGTCTAAATATGGATTCAAAACAGAGATTGTTTCAATAAAAGGACTGAAAAGGTGGTCACGTCAGTCTTAGATGACAAAGCAGTTTTTACGAAACACAGTTCCAGGTTTTCAAGATGCACCTAGTCGGATTTGTGGAGCGTTTTGGAAAGAGCACGTATCCTGCTTTGTAGCTGTGGGACTTGCATATGACTGCCAGTCACCTGCTCTGCCTTGTGTCGTGCAGGATACTCTACCAGTGCCCTCAGCAGACTTCACACCCTACCTTTGGGTTCTGGCAAGCAAGATGGCAGTGTCGACCTGAAATAGAAGGGGTCACTTGTCTCAGGTGCAGCATCCCCTCCTCTGTGCCTCTCCTGGCTTTTGAGAGCCTTCCTCCCTCCAGAGGGTAGGCCTTAAGGCCGCATAGTCTATCCATCTTGACCACTTGGGTGATCTTGAACTAGGAACGCTCCCAGAGTATGCAGCCTTACCTGACCTACCCCAGCCTCACGGTGACTTGTCCTTGAGTCCCAGACCTGCACAGTGACTAGTCCTCATGTCCTCAGCTCAAACCCTGACGGGTCTATGGGTCTTGGGCTCACACAGTGACTAGCCCACTAGCCCATGAGTCCCTAGCTCACAGGATGACTAGTCCTTAAGTCTTAGGTTTGCACGATGACTAGTTCTTTGGTCCCTTACTTGATGACTTGTCTTCGAGTCCCAGGCTCACTCATTGACTAGGTCTTAAGTCCTAGGCTCACCCTGACTAGTCTGCGATCCCAGGCTCACAGGATGACCAGTCTCAAAGTCTGAGGCTGATGTTCCAGAGATGGGGAAAGCAGCACATGGGCGAGGCACAAGAGTGCAGCGTGGACCTGTTGCCATGGTGGGACAGCACAGGGCGGTAACAGTTGTCACTAAAGTGTCTCACATTCAGGTTTTGTTACCGTACAGATTCTTGCTACATCAGCTCAAAATCATGTACAGCTCAGTCTAAGTGCCTATTAAAGCAAAGGCCAAAAGTCTGTGTGAAGCTATAAAGGGAAAAATAGGATGTTCATAATACAAAGCTTGCAGCTAGTCATAGATGTAAAATTTATGACACTTCCCATGCGGCAAAAACAAGAGGTGAAGCTGCATTTATTTGTTCCAAAGTAGAAATGCATCTTGAGGAATTAGAGAAAATTATGAAAAGGTGATTATACGGCAGAGCAAATCTCTAACATGGATTATGCTGAATTGTTTAGGAGGTAAAATGCCAGCCACAACATGCGATTCCAAAAAGGGAAGAGCCATGGGTGGGGCAAGCCGAGCGCCTGCCTTTGCTTGGTGCTGATATGGCAGGAAGTTGCTGATTTGTGGCCCAGGAGTCTGCAGAGATGGAAGGCCTCGGCCACTCCTGTCCAGGTATCTGTACCCTTGACCTGTAGAAAGTGGTTCACCCAAGACACTCCCAAACCAAATGGCTGCCTGCACCTGGGAACCTCGCTAGGGCTGTGTGGCTCCCACATCCTGCATCAGCCTCTTCCATCTCCTCTGGTTGCAGAGCCCCCAGAGGGTTCCTGGCCAGCCCTGCAGCCAGGCAAAGAGGGTGCAGATCCTCCCGCTGTGACTCCCTGGCCCTAGGTCCTGGGACAAGTGCTTCACCTGACCTGAATCTCCCATTTCCTCATCTGGGTGGAGGGGTGGTGGTGCTATCCTTGCAAGCCAGAGGGGGAGAAGACTAGGAGGTGATGTATATAGAATGCCCAGACTGAGCTTGGCACAAAACCAGGCCCCCAGCATTGCCGTCAACACTATGTGAGCGTGTTCACCACATGTGGCCAGTGTATTGAATTTCAAAGACTTCGTTCAAAAAGAGAGGAACATGAGGTATCTCATCATGCTGCTTACATGTTCACATAATAGTATTTGGTTAAATCAAAAAGAACTTAAATTGATTTTACCTGTTTCTTTTCACTTTTTCAGTATGGCTACTGGAAGATTTTAAGCCCCATATATGGTCCACATTCGGTTTCTGTCACATCACTTTTGGTCTCTCTCTTTCCCCACCACTTGTCCGCCTCCCTCCCTTCTTAGTGTCCTTGGTACCACTTTGCATGTGCCCAGCTCACTGCACACTGGCCCTGTGCTTCCACATGCAGCGCCCCCGCCTTCAAACACGAGACAGCATGGTATGGGTGGGTTTCAGCCTGTTACAGTTTACCCTGACAGTTCTATAAACTGAGGCATTTGCTCCAGGTCATGCAGATCGAGAACTGTGAAAGCAGTGTTCTTGCCAAATGCCCCGTTCTTGCCAAATGCCCTCAAACACGAGGGAGACATAAGTGAAATTAAGTGCCTTTGCCAAGTTCAGAAACCAGTTAGTTGATTAGGGACCAACTTAAGTCTTCTGGCTCCGTTCCCCTGGGATTTCTCCCATACCACACAGCCCTCCATTTTATTGGCTGAGGTACAGCAGGGTCTAAGCTGGCCCTGAATTCAATCTGCTTGCAGAATTCGAGACACTGAGCTTCTAAGCACCACAAAGGAGAGGGCTGGACAGCACCACGTGGTCGCAGGTGTGGGTGAGAGGTGGGCTAGGTGTGGTGCAGCCCTGAGGCCCTGTGCGCCTCGGGCTTGTCCTTGAGGGGGTAGGGGAAGATGCCACCTTATAGTTCTGTCTCAGGAGCTGCATGGGCTTCGGAGTGTGATCTGGGTGACCTCAAGCGAGCTGCTCTGTCTGCTTTAGCTCAGGGCCCTCATTGGTGTGAAGGTTGAATTACTGCATTACACCCTGAGCGGGTGCTCAGGACACAGCTGTAGGCTCTCCCTTGCTCTACATCAGTACCTGGGCTGTGTTGTGAACCAAGGTCTCTTGTCACAGTTTGTCACAGAGCAAGTTGGGTGGCTCTGTATGCTTTGCCTCCTCAGGTTACAACTGTGGGCAGAAGATGAGGCGTATAAGCTAAAAAGAGAGGGGGACACATCAGGAGATGCTATTGCAGGGACTTTTTTCAGTCTCTTGCTAGGGAAGCTGGAATTGCAATAGCTCTTGTGCCTGGGCCCAGGTTACAGTGGCACCCAGAATCCTAAGAGTGTCTGTCCTCTCTCTGAGTCCCATGACTGAGAAGATGAGGGAGTCCCAGGCTATAGAGAAGACGCAGGTTGCAGATGATCTTGCTGCTCAGACAGCCCACAGCAAGTCATGACCCCAGAAACCCAGAGAAGCACCTCCTCTCACCCGGGTCACCGTACCGTCATGCTCCCGATTTGTAAAAGTGCAGGCCACAACAGAATCCATTTCCATCTAGGAGAATTGGCAATGGGCCATTAGCTGTGCCCATCAGCCTGGGGGTGAGGAAGCTGATTAGCAAAATGGCCCTCTTCAGGCCAGTGCTATAGGGAGGGGAGTCCAGGCACCAGCCTGAAAGCAGGGCCCCCTCGTTCCAGTCCCAGCTCTGCATGCAGCACGGACACTGGACGAGTCAGGCGGTCTCCCCACATGTTTCCTCAGCTGTAAAATGGGGGTGAGAGAACAACCCAGTGAGCTGGCATTTAGGTCACATGAGAGCATGTGTATAATGTGGAGACAGGGCCTGGCACATAATGAGGGTTCAATCAGTGGTAGTTCATCTGATTCATTACTGCTGCCGACTCGGTTAGAATCCAGCATCCAGCTCAGACTTCTAGGCTGCAAGGTTTTTTGTGCCATCAGCGACATTAAAAGACCCATGCCAATAAGGTTTCTAAATGAAATGCCTCTCATAACAGATAAAATCCCAGTACCCAAGACACCCCAGTGCTTTGGCAGGAAAATCCTACTGCCTGGGGCCCTGACACTTGGTAACCAGAGCTGGCACAGAAGGAAGGGTTGGCCCTGCTGGGTTGTCCACGGGCTCCTGAGGCCCTGCTTCCCTTAGGACTGCCTGCATCAGCCCCTCCGGTCCCCACGCGGGAGGTCTCCCCCGAGAGCTCTATGAGCATGCCACAAGGGGGAGGCACTCATGACCCCCCCCCCCACCCCTCCCGCTGTCAGGGAGCTATTCTGATCCTCGCTGTCCTCCACCATCCCTATTGTCTCATTCTTCCTTTTGCTCCTCTTGCTCTTTGGGACCGCTGTAAGTATCTCTGTGCACAGCAGAAGATGGCAGGTGGGGGGCACTTGTATGTATCAGACCCTTCCTGTGGTCCAGGCAACCCGTGAGGCACTTTGAATGTATTATTTCATTTATTACCCCTCTTCTGAAGACAATAAAATTGAGAGTCCTTGAAGTGAATGGGCTCACCCAAGGTGACAGAGCTGATGAGTCGGATTGCAGACCATGCCAGCTGCCTCCAGGGTCTACCACGTGGAGGGAGGCGTGGCCGGGAGCACAGCTGGGGCAGAAAGTGAAACTTCGGGTGCCAGGGGTTCGGGCTTTATTTCGAGGCCTTGGGAAGCCATCAGAAGTGCCCAAGCTTTGAAACTGCATGATCAGATGTGTGTTTCAGGAAGATAACTCTAGAGGTGGTGCATTAAGTCTGTTAAACCACAATTCCCCCAACCTGTCCTTGTTCAGTTGATGATTTTCAAACCTGAGTGCAGGAAATGACATTCATCTCTACCTGATTTCATGCTCATTTCAGCCTTTTGTTCCAGCCCGCCTCTCAGCCTGTGTGTGCATGTGTGTGCATATATGTGCATGGTGGGGGTAGGGTGGGCGTGGGGGGGAGCTGTACATACGGCAGGAGGCAAGAAGGAAAATGCCTTGCAATGGCTTCTTGCCATGCAGCCACTGGCTTTTGACAGCTGTGACTTGTGACAGTGTAGAAAGCATGAATTTTATCTCTCACCTACCTGGGCAGTGATGGAACAAGATGGGAAGCTGCAATAACATGACTGATCTTTTAACAAATGCCGCAGAATATACACATATTCCATTGACTCTCTCTCTGAGCAAATTGATTTGGAACTTCCACTTTAGAATTTCAGAGATAAGGACAACCTTTATTCGCTCCTTCTAATTCAATATTTAGTTCCTACTGTGTGCAGGCACTCCTTTACTCTACGTGCCTGTCCATCTGGGTCCCTTATAATTTGTGGGTGTGTACACATGAACATTCACATAATAACACTGTAAGAAATGAGCAGGCACTGTGCTTAGTACTTACGTATAGATTTTGTACCTATTGTCTGAAATGCCTTTTATTGTAGCATCTTAAAATGATCAGTGTTAAAAAAAATATTCAGATGAGTATATATATCTATACAGTTTTTCAAGATGAAAAACAGTTATGTTTTCTGACTTGAAAAATAATACCTGTTGAAAAAAAATTAATGCAAAAAAAAAGTAGAAGTTTTAAAAATTCCCAAAGCTCCCCAGGCTCACGTTTTGGTGATGTCATTTTGTACCCTCCAGAACCCAGACACACTCTTGCACAGGATAGGACCATGAGCTCCCAAGAACACCCCATTCCAGTACCTTCCATTCCTCCTCATCCACATGCCATGACCCACCCTACTTCCGTGTCATTCAGTGTTAGTTTTAAATCTTCATTTTCTTTAACGTTTGTTTATTTTTGAGAGAGAGAGAGAGCACAAGCAGTGGAGGGGCAGAGAGAGAGAGACAGAGGATCCAAAGTGGGCTGCATGTCAACGGAACGTGCCATTCAGATGCCCCTACATCTTTGTTTTTAATTACCATCTTATTCTTCTATATGTCATACCAGAACTAAAGTAACCAATCTCTTACTGATAGATCCTTGGGAGTTTTCAAGTTTTTCCCCCCACAGTAATGAATAGCATGACGCACAGTCTTTTCCATCTTTGTGCCCTTGTTTAAATCCTTCCAGGGGCGCCTGGGTGGCTCAGTCGGTTGAGCGTCTGGCTTCAGCTCAGGTCATGATCTCACGGTTCGTGGGTTCGAGCCCTGCATCGGGCTCTGTGCTGACAGCTAGCTCAGAGCCTGGAGCCTGCTTCAGATTCTGTGTCTCCCTCTCTCTCTGACCCTGCTCTGCTTGTGCTATCTCTGTCTCTCCAAAATAAATAAAAACCATAAAAATTTTTTTAATAAATAAAAAAATAAATAAATCCTTCCAGAGAAGGGTGCCAGGGTGGCCCAGTTGGTTAAGCATCCAACTCTTGATTTTGGCTCAGGTCATGATCTTACCAGTCGTGGCCCTGTGTTTGGCTCTGAACCAACAGTGTGGAGCCTGCTTGGGATTCTCTCTTTCCCTTTTTCTCTCTGCCCCTCCTCCGCTCATTCCCACTCCCTCCCTCCCTTTCTCTCTTTCTCTCTCAAAATAAATAAACATTTAAAATTTTAAAAAATCTTTAAATCCTGCTAGAGATAATTATTGGGTCAAAGGATGCACACAGAATAAAACTATATTTACACATATATCCACATATGCACACATACACACATATATACACGCGCATACACATGCATACACACATATACATACATATACACATACACACATACACACACACATACACACACATACCCATACACACACACACACATACGCACATATACACATATACACGCACATATACACACATTTTACCAGCTGGCCGCCAGAGTGACGGAGGTTTTATACCAGCTTTCACTCTAGTGATGCTAGGGGGTGGACCTTTTCCTGAGATCTCGCAAGCAGGGTTATAAAATGTTTCTAAAAAACACTTTGCCAATCTCAAAACCAAAACCAGGCAGTCTCTCACTTTTAAAGGTCCTCGTCTCTTCAAATATTAAATTAAACCCTTTTATATGTTACTGGACATTTTTCTTTTATCAGCGGCTCACATATGGCCTTTACCCATTTTCTCCTTATTATTCCTTTTTAAAAGGTCTCTGTCTGATAGTGTTAATAATCTTGTTCATTTTTGTTATGACTGTTTTTCTGTTGAATATTCTGCCCTTTGGCAGCTGATTTGGGGATAGGGATCCAAGTGTTGATTGTTCATTTTTCTGTATTTTGACTGCCATTAGAAAGGCCTTTCTCCCCCAGTACCTAGTACCTCTGTGATTTTATTCCCTGTCACTGATTCTTGCCCCAAATGCCCCCCACCCTGTGATTTATTTATCTGTAAGATGTGACATACAGACCACCTGTTTGGGTTTTGGGGTTTTTTTCCCCAAAATAGGGAATCCTTTGTCCATTCGCACTAATCATACGCTAAATTCCTTGGGTCTATTTCTAGACTCTTTTGCAGGGCCAATCCTGCACATTTTTAATGTGTTTAAAACACACCACGCAGCCACAGTTATTTAAAACAAATATCCGGTAGAACAAGTTCTTCTACCTTGATGGTCTTTTTCCAGTTTGGTTTTTCAGATGAATTTAGAATCGTTCTGCCAAACTTCCCCTACCCCACTCCCAACTAGGGGGAAAAGAAGAAAAAAAAAGTAAGTTTGGCAGGCTGTTTGTGGGGATAAGTACATCCTTTCGAATGCATTCAGTCCTCTCCAGTCACCATCCTTATTGTGTCTGTTGTATTTTAAAATCAGTTTAAACCCATAGAAAGGTTTCCAGAACAGTATCAACAATTCCTACGTCTCCTAACCCAGTTTGCCCAACATTAGAGTTTGTGTCCTTACTTCTCTCTCTAGGTAACAATACGTGTCTCTTTAGATATTGCCTTCCTCTGACCTGGTGACCTATTAGCACCAAGTATTCTCATCCTTCAGGTGCCCCCCAAGGTGACACATCCTCCATAACCAGCACACCCCTCTTCCGATCAGGGTGCCTCAGGCCACACGGCACCTGCCACCTTCTGCCCAGCTGCACCTTTTTCTTCTGGTCCAGGATCCTGCCCAGGGTTTGTGCCACACCACTTGTCATGTGTCGTCGTTGGCCTTCAGCTCGGAACACTTCCTCAGGCTGTCCCTGTCGTTCATGACCTCAGCAGTCTGTAGGGGGACCCCAGCCTGAGCCTGCCCACTATTTCATCATGACCAGACTCAAGCAGTCCTTTCTTGGCAGGAAGACCTCAAAGTGGTGCTGTGGCCTTCACAGTGCTTCTCCTCCTGTCCCTACTGATATCAGTTGACCTTGACTCGCTCACTGTGGCCTCTGCCTGGTCCCTCTGCTGCAAAGGCTGCACTTTTTTCCCTTTGTATTTGATCAGCATTTCGTGAGGAGATGCCACATAGAACTCCTCATCAGACCTGCGCCCAGCAGCCTTCGTTACCAAGGACGACTCTCTCCGGAATCAACCCCCCCAATAATTGTTGCCAAATGGTGATTATTTATTCAGTTGTTTCTCACACACTGATGAATTGACACTCTCTTAAAGGAAGCATTTTCCCTTTTCCCCCACTCAGTTAGATACTCATGTATTTGTTTTATATTAGTAAAGAGTCCAGGATTCACAGTTACTCATTATGTTGTAAGGTGTGTTCTTATTAACCTGATGCTCCAGACATCTTAGATTTGGCCCTTCAAACAGATTCCTCTGTCATTTTATCACATTTCTTCATCTTCTGAACATTTCTTGACTTGGTGGCATAAGGTGTTCCAGGACTATCCTGTTCTTCCTCAGTCCTGGCCCTGGAATCAGCTACTTCCCCCAGGAGTCCTGTTGCTTTTACTGGAGAATAGTACTTAGAAACCAAGGTGTGGGCACTGGGTGTGCTCATTGTGACTGGGGTGTCTGTGCTTCTGGGGGCTCCCAGTGGATAGAACTAGAAGCATGTGGATTATGTGCAAGCCTTCGTAGGTACTTGCGTGTATGTTAGTATACGTATACATATGTGTACATCTGTACCATTTACTCACCTGTCTGTGTACACAAAGTTTGTATGGATATCTCTAATAATTTCGATGCCTATGGCTCTTTGTAGCTCCTTCATTTTTAGAGCACGTTTCTCAGAGAGCAAGAGGCCAGGTTCATATTTTCCTAAACATATATACTTCCTTGCTTGATCACGGAACTTTGTGCTCCATTCTCCCAGCCTCCCAGCCGTTCTGGCTGCCTTGCTGCCCACCACCTCTGCCTCCCCACCCACTGCCCCAGGGGCACTCCCCTGCCACCACTGCCCAGTGGCTTTTCCTCGCCATCTCCTTCCTCCAGCTTCTGCTGATTGGGCAAAGGAAGGCCAAAGGAAAAGACGCCTGCTGTTGGTTTTTGGAAAACAGCTTCAGCCCTTCCACATCCTTGCGGTGACTAGGGTTAGGACGAAGAGGCATAGCCCCCCTCCCCTCATGTCCCTCCCCCTTGCTAGTTTTGGCTTCCTCACCTTGGATCACGTTCTTTCCCGGGTCTCACTGGGTTCCAGTGGCCCAGGGCTGACTCTATGTTCTCACCAAGGGAAGTGAGTTCTGGTTCAAAGCCAAGAATGAGGCTGCTGATTTTTCTGGGTGCATGAAAAATACACTGCCAACATTCCCCTTCTTGTCCGTGGTGACATTCGAGGTGCAGTGAAAGGTGATACCCTTAAGGAACCTCTTCTCTCCTCTGCTGTCCCTGGCAGAGGTGAGGCCGCCACCCTCCTTGTCTCCCTCACAGTGAAGCAGGCCCATAGGAGGCCCTCACAGTTATCTGTGCCATTTAGTTTCTGAATGTGCTTGAGGAGACCGTGATGGGGGGGCAGATTTGCAGGGAGCACCCCTGTATTAATCTGTATATTCATTGAGATTATGTATAAGGTTTCAGCTGATAAAACATTTCTACTGCTTAAAGGACAATCATGAAAAGAATTGTGTGCAAGTGGGTGAAGGAAATAAAGTTCAGAGTTACCACTTACCTTTACTGGCACTGCATGGCCTACCTGTGGGGCTGTTCTGGAGGGGAGGGGAGCAGGAGGGAGGAGGTCCCCAGGACGGAGGCACTCCCAGTGGCCGTAGGAGGGGGAATGTGGCCTGTGCAGGCTGAACACGGGAGGCAAGGCAGGAGGAGGACTGCAGGCCAGGTGTGCGGGGGTAGAGGCGGCTGGTGACAGGAAGTGGCCCAGATGCATGTTGGGGGGATGTGATGGGCACAAGAATTCCGTTTGGGGGTCATCATGGAGAGAGGGTACGGGGAAGCAGTGGAGAAAGGATCAGCCAGACCCTGCGAGGGTACCTGTAGGGAAAGCCCCCAGGGAGGAGCAAGCGTGGCCATTGACCCAGGCTTGCTTACATCACCAAAAGGTGTTTCTGTCTGAGATGCCCATGACAGGTATAGGTTCAGTTCTCACCTCCCTGTCCCTTTGTGCCTTGTGGAGAGTCAGCCCTGTTACCAAAGCACATGGTACTGCAAACCCTTTTCTTGCACTCAGGTGACAGGCTGAAGGGAAAAGTGCCAGCATTTCTGCCCCCAGGCTTAGGGGGTGTCACAGCCCACATGGCCACCCTACTTCTGCTGGGGGCTGGGGAAGGTGCCATGGCCAAGGCCTGGACAGGCAGGAGCGCTATGTGTGGTCCATCCAGCCCCCAAAGGGAGGCTCACTGGTTTGTTTGCTTGCAGTTGGTGTGGAGCACCTGACTGCCACAGAGGTGTCCTGGGGCCACGCAGGGCTGCTCCTGGGGCTAGGGTATCTGTGCAGGCCACTCCCGGGGCTCAGATATCTGGCAGGACACAGCGAGGCCCAGGCCCTTGGAAGGCTCCCCCAAGGCTGTGGGGGTGAGAAGGAGTCACTGAGGACAGGCCAGTGGCATGCGGTGGCCCAGGCTGGACCTCAGGGAGGCTAGCAATGGAACATGAACTGTGTTCACGAACAGCAAAGATGAGGGAACAGATGGAAGGTGATGCTGCATGGCCCAGGACAGGCACACCTCTTCAAAGAGGTCCAGAATCGATGGCGCAGGGCCTGCCTGCTAGGTTACTGGAGCCTCAAGCCAGGCCAGGCAGACATCTAGTAGGTCAGGTGGATACAGTCTCTGCCTCAAGAACCTGTAAGGTGGAGCCCCAGAGACTTGCTTATTGGTGCTCTGGCTTCTCTCAGCGGATTTATGGGATATCTGCTTCGCAATCAGTATTAGCTGAGGACCTGTGCAACCAGGTAGTAAGCTGTGGTCCCACCTCGGGGGCAGACAGCTCTGCCCCTGTCTTAGCACAGCTGTTCAGCCCCCTCATGGGTGCTAGTCACAGGTGAGCAGGGTCCTAGAAGAGACACCCCACTGGATTGGGGATGCTTTCTTCCAGGCATAGGGGACAGGAGGAAGGTGGGGTCTCTGGGGGCAGGGCTGACGCTTTGTCCCTTGAGGGTCAGCACACTGTTAGGCCTTCAGCAAATTCTCACTCCTGGACTGAAGGAAATTCCATTTGCTTGCAGGTCAGCCAGTGGGGTTTTGTGAAAGGAGAGAGAGGTGGGGCACTAGGGGCAGATGGCCAGCGGAGGCTGGGGGCTCTTGTGGCTCCTCATGTCAGGAGGATCTTGGCTCCCAATGAAGCACTGCTATGAGTTTGGTCTGCTGGGTTCTGGGAGCCTCGACCATGGGTGTGGATGGCAGCGCTGTGCACAGAGCTAGAAGGGCAGGCCTGGACAGTTGGCCTCCCTTGCACGGGAGTTCCTGGGCTTCCTGCTGGTGTCAGCAAGAGGCGGGCTGGAGGGGCAGAGCAGAGGGAGGGAGGGAGGTCAGCCAGGACACCCCTGCTGTTGCCCCGGTGCAAGGTAGCAAGGGCTCAGAGACACAGGTGTGGGATGGGAGGGGCTGCTCAGGACTAGGGGTGCCTGGGGTTCCCCACCCGCTCCCTGACACTGTCTTCCTTTCTAGGGGTGCCAGTCTGGCCAAGGGTGTGTCCCAAAAACCGCCAGCAGCCCTGAGTGCTGCCAACTGTGTACTCTGCCCCAAGCAGAGGCCCCACACCAGAGCCACAGCCATGGCCACTGAAGGTCTCATGGGCAGAAGCAGTGCCAGAAAGCTCTTCAGCCCCAGGAGCTCTCTGTGTGGCCCTCCTCAGACCCTCAGACCTTGCGACCCTGCTGGATCCTCCCTGATCACAGACACTCAGAGGGCACCGGTCCATGCCCATCCCACACTTCCAGGGACTCAAGAGGGACCCCTGGGGGGACATGTGTATCCTATGTTATTTTCTCTACAGGGAACAAAGCCAGGCATGGCCCTTTCCCCACCGCATGTGTGTGTGTGAAGTGATAGTCCTGGGAAGGATCCTGTCACAGGCAGCCTCTCCGTCATTGACTGAGAGGCAGCCAGGGGCCAATTTGTGTTTCCTTTCCTCTTGGGAGCAAAGCCCTCCCTCAGCTCTCAGCGGAAGGGCCCTCTTGCTAAGCCCTGGTTCTCGGAAAAGCCACCTCCTGCCTGGGGGACGGGGCAGCTGGAGGCCAGCATTGAGCAGCTGACAGCGATCTCACATGGCAGGTTGATCGATGGCGGGATCCTTGGGCTCCACTTACCCGGGCTGAATGGCACATCGTCGATAGCGGCCTGTTAACCAAGTCCTTGGTAACCAGCTGGTCTTGTCAGCCCCTCACCCCTAGCTCTGGCTGAAACCAAGTCCTCTCCTGCACAGCTAGATTGGACCTGACGAAGATGAATGTCTAATTCACTTGGAATCTCCTTACCGCGGCCCGTAATAAAAAGCCCGCTCCATATATTCACCCCCTGCCGATGTTTCTCTGAAATTAAATATCAGGAGGACATATGATAGCCCAATTCCACACCAGGCCAATATTATCAGATTGATGTCAGCAGTGATAATGGAAGAAGGAAAAGTTGATGAGATTTCATTTATTAAATAAGAGTGCACAGAGGCTCGGGACTGCGCATGTGAGGACACTGCACACGCTCAGGCCTAAGAGCCACCCGGGGTTGTTCGGAGACCTTCACCAGGTGGGGTGACCCTGTTCGTCCGCTGACTGGAGCACCCACGCCAGGAGGTGCTGTCCCTGTCCTGCCCGAAGCCGGCTCCACTGCTGGGACTGTGGCTTTCCTTTCCTTTCTCCTTCCCACCTTTACTGTGGACTTTGCTCTTTTTTGTCGGCACTGTAGAGCCTCGCATCCATCGCTCCCTCCCTCCCTCTTCCTCCAGTGGGCGTGGCCTGCTTCGCAGCCCTCCCCCACTCCCTGCTTTGAGTCACCAGCTTCTGGCTCCATTCCAGAACCCTGCGGTCCTTGTAGTTTGAGGCCAGCCAGTGTCTGGTGTTCCATTTTGTCCCCTTGGTTATTTCTTCTTCAGGAATTTTTTCAGGATTTTCCCTAGGCAGAGCAGAGCTAAAATGAACACAATGTGGAGCCAAACCTACCAGGCTCTTATCCAGCTCCCTCTCACTACGTGTGACCTTGGGCAAGTCACCTAACCTCCCTGGTCCCATCTGCGGAATGGGATGGTGATGCCCAGCTTGCAGGTTTGTGGTGGCTCTGCTTTAGGACCTGGCATGCAGTGGGCACTGGTGGCTATTGGCTTCAGAATGACCAGAACCATAGGGCTGCCCAGATGTCATCTCAGAGGAGGATGGATTTTCCACCTGTGCTGTTCACCGAGATAGAAACATATCCTTTGTCACTCCCTTACCCTTCCCCGTAGCCTGGTCCTCTGCCCAGAAACATGGGGAGGCAGGCGCTCTGTAGACTGGCACATGAATTACAGCATCTCCACCTGTCAGTTAGGTGAAGCCAGCCTGAGGAGCCAGTTCTTCTCTGACTGGAGGTGACCGCACTTGTGCCTGTCCCCAAGCTTCCGGGATTGCCGGCAGCCCTTGGCGCTCCTTGGCTTGTAGGCATGCCACTCTAGTCTGCGCCTCTGCTGTCACATGGCCTTCTCTCTCGCTGTGTGTCTGTGTCTCTCCTTATGGGGACACCAGTCATAATGGATTAGGGGTCTTCCCTAGCCCAGAATGGCCTCATCCGAACTAACTATATCTGCAACAACACTTTAATGCCAATTAAAGTTGCATTCTGGGGTTCTTTCTGAGAAGGATATGACTTCTGGTGGGAGACCCTGGCCTACACATGTGTGCCCGTAGTTCTCAGGAGCCCTTGACCCACCCCCCACCTCCCAGTCTCTCCATATTGTCTTCCCTAGATAGCATTCTTGTCTGCAAGTGATAGACACTCAGTCCTAGCTAACCTAAGCCAACGCTTGTGCTACAGGAAAGCTGAAAACAGCCCCGAGCTGTGGATCAAGTGTTCAGATAACGTGAGGGTCTGTTGGCCTCTGGGCCATGGCTGTGGCTGTTGGAGGCCCAGGTTTTTTTTTTTCCCCTGCAGAGATACAGTTTCAGCCTAGACCTTTCACTGGGCCCAGGAGGCTGTGGGACTTAGCTAGCCCAGGCTCAATCCTGTGGTCCAAAGCCCCCCTCCCCAGCCCACAAGGGCCTGGAATGAAGTGGAAACGCTACAGGCTTTGGTGGGTGCATCCACCTCATCCGTGTCGTCTAGATGGCATGTGGGCAGGCCTCGTGGAGCGCGGCAGTCTCGCTCTAGGACTTGGCTACACTAATGGGTGAATGCGTGGTACATTTGCCCTTCCATACAGCTAAGTTCCCTTCCCTCCGGATGCTCCTGTGTGGCGGTCTTGGGAACCGTCATGTGGGTACACCCAGTCACAGCTCTGGACCTGCCTCAGGGCCTCTGGCCCCTGTGTGGAGACAGACAGGTGGATGTGTCAGAATCCACAGTGGTGTGCCACCCGGGGCGTATCAAGGAGGCTCCTGAAGACAGGGAAGGCTGCTAAAGCTTTGCCCCCATGGATGGGGAGTGTGTGACCAGAATGAAGGAACAGACACAGACAGGAGCCCCTGGGTCCCCAGGCCATGTTCTGGGTACTCCCCCATGGTTCACCTATGTCTGGGATAAATGAGAGCTAGGCCGAGAGACCAGACCGATACCCTCACTCAGCTTGTGATGTGCTAGGGACATGGCCTGACCTCTTAGGGCATTCAGACTAGTGGCCTAGTAACGTCAACTGCGCAGCTTAACACGGATGACAGATGGCAGTACCAGAGTGTACAGAGGCTGCTCAATGGCCAGGGGGACGCAGTGAGCCGGTGGGCCCATGGGAAGGCTCAGACCTGATTGCTGGTCCTGCTCATCAGATACTAAACACGAGCAAGCGGCTGGGTCTCTCAGAGCCACTGTCTCTTCATTTAAGAGAAATGAAGTAGAAGTAACATTCCCACCTTATACGGTTCTCCTGGTGATTCAATGAGGTAATGCTGAGCACAGGTTCCGGTGAGCTGTAGTCACCCAAGCAATGGGTTTTTAAACTGGCTTGGCATTTTAGAAATCTGGGCTGCTTTATGTTCCAGAAAAATCACTGAGTTGCAGTAGAGAGGATGGGCTGGAGGTAAGGAGGAGTTTAAGCAGCTGCTTGAATAATGATAGGGACCAGGGACTGGAGGAGGGGCTTCTGGGAGGTAAAACCTAGGGCAGCCTCGGCGTTGGAGGGGGTGGGGTGAGCTCTGGCTGGAGTCAGGGGTGATGGGGTGTCCAGCCAGTCTGGTCAGCATTGGTGCTGTCTCCCAAGGATAAGTGTGCAGGAGGAGGGGGTGCTGGAGTGAGCCCCAGGCCCACTTGGTCCCCGTGACCTGCTGAGCTCCGGCATGGAGCGTGGCTGGTGAGCCAAGGGCAGTGGGGAGAGCAGGGTCACAGATGGAGTGCCCGGTGAGCAGAGGGAGAGGGCCTTGGGGTGGGCCATACTGCTGGCTATAGCAGGGCTGTGGGGGTCACCCTGAGCAGGAGGGGTCTGATGAGGCTGACCAGGGGACCAGGCTGAGGGGCAGGAGGGGGAGCTAAGAGGCACAGGTCTGGGTCTGCAGTGGTTTTCAACTTCTTGGAAAAGTGACTATGTTGGTGGACAGAATGGAATGGTGATGGCATAAGGGAGGAAGGCCAGTAGGAGACGCCACTCCAGCACTGGGGTTGAGAGAGAACTGCCCCATGGAAGGAACCCTGCAGGAAGGCATGTGAAGCTGGCGGCGTTCTTGGGGTACTGATGGGCTGTGGCAGAGGCACAAGGAAGAACACCCAAGACTCCAGGTGGGGAGAGTGGGTGGGGCAAAGAAGGGCCATAGGAGCTCAGGGAGACCCTACAGAAGGACACTGTGGCCAAGGAGAAGGCCTACGGGAACCACTCAGAATTGGAGCAGGGGAGGCAGGAGACAGGCAGGCAGGGCGTCTGTAAACAGGAGCCAGAGGCCCAATACAGCATCTGAGGGGGACGGAAAGCCTCTGGCCGTGGAGGATGGTGGCTTCTAGATGTGCCCAGGTGAGAGTAAGTGAGGTCACCAGAAATGGGAGAATGAATTTCTGAGCTGTTTGGGATGGAGAATGGATGCATCTTCAGCTTTCAGTTGGAATGGAGAATGCAGGGCTGGTTTACTTGGAGGCAAAAGGGATACATTAAGGAAGGAAGGCAGGAGGAGATATTTAGACTGAAGAGGGGATAGCTACAACAAAGGCGAAGGTGGGGGAAACATCTAGAACAAAGGTGGAGGGAGACATCTAGAACGAAGGTGGGGGAAGACATCTAGAACAAAGTCAGGGAGACATCTACAATGAAAGTGGGAGAGACATCCAGGGTGAAGGTGGGGGGAATATCTAGAATGAGAGCAGTAGAGTGAAGACAGGGGGAGATATTTGGAAAGATGGGGGGAGATATCTAGAGTGGAAGCAGGAGGAGACCTCTAGCACGAATCCAGGTTCTCCACTGAGGTGGGTGGCTGGAGGGATAGCCACTCATCAAGGCAGGAAACCAGGGAAGTGAGTGGGTCGCTTGGTGCCAGATGGTGAACCCCATTGAGAAAATAGCAGGTCAGGATAGCCTGGGATGCCTGGATCCAGAAGCTCTGTAGGGAAAGCCGTGGAATAACTCTGGGGATTGGCAATGGGAGGAGGAGAAGCTGCGGGTTTGGTAGGAGCGAGCCAGGAGCTGGCTCGGAGGTTTGCGGGGCAGAGGTAAAGGGGTAAGGGGCCTGTATGCCCAGAGTGGGAGGGAGGGGAGCTGGTGGCCCACAGATGGAGGGCTCCCAGCATGTGGCACCGCGCGGTGAGAGCCGCTTCACTTCTCAAAGAGCCGGGCAGCAGCGGGGGCATGCGAGGGCCTGGCTGGCCTGGCTGTGTGCCATGGGATGGGGGGGCGGGGTGCATGTTTTTATTCCTGGCTAACACTTTGCCTTTTTCTAATGATTTTTATCACGGCTCTTATGGGAACATGTTATTACCACCAAGAAGGCAGAACTCTGGTTCATTGGCAGTACTGGGGGCCAGGGGGCTGCACGATACTGAATGCCCAGAGGTCATCATGGCATTGATGCCCCCAGACATCTATGAGGCATCCCTAGTAATTGGTTGGTCCCACGGGCCTATAGTCTGAGTGAACAGGGCAGGGCCTGGAGTCTGTCGGTCTCTGCCACCTGCTCACTACCTACGTGCCCTGCCTATGGCCATCACACTGGCCCTCAGGGGGAGGGTGTGGAAGCCCTTTGTGCAAAGGAAGCAATGTTCAGCCCATTTCCTCCATATGTCTGACACTACCTGACCAGAGGCCATGCTGGGGTTGAGCCCTGACCCCCACGTGCTGAGTCTCGGGTGGCTCTGCACGGTGGGGCCCTCCTCCCCACTGGCCTGCATAGTGCCACACTTATGGGTCTGCTGGATCCTTGGGGAGGTGCACTGGGATTGGTACCGTTCCTGGGGAGGGGCAGCTGGGTGGCTCAGTGGGTTAAGCATCTGACTCTTGATTTTGGCTTAGGTCATGATCTCACAGTCTTGAGATCTAGCCCTGTGTTAGGCTCTGCACTGGGCATGGAGCCTGCCTAAGATTCTCTCTCTCCCTCTTCTTCTGCCCTTCTCCTGCTTGAGAGCATGCTCTGTTGCTCTCTCTCAAAAAAAAAGAAAAGAAAAGAAAAAAAAGATTGCTGGGGAAAGAGGCACCAGCAAGACCTGGGAAAGATCTGAGCAGGGCCTGGAGGACACCAGCACTTAGGTTACAGGGAGAGCAACACATTCAGACAAGGTCCAGCCTTCGAGCCGACATCTAGAGTCCCAGCCCCAAAGCCTCCTCGTCTTCACTCTTCACCACCAGGAACACTGTCTCTCTTCCTCCGCTCTCCTCCCGCCCAGCCTCACCCTTGTCCCACTGACAGCCAGGTGGTTAGTGAGAGCGACCCTTCACCACCCACAGTCAGGCACCTGCCTGTCTGGCCTTCATCAACCCAGTCCAGGCATGTTCCGGTTTACAGCTGAGGAAGGTAAGGGTCCGAGAGGTGAGCTGCCTTCCATAGCAATGGACTCTTAGCCTTCTGACCCGGGTGACATTAACCCCTTCAAAGCCATGTGGACCGTTAGATCTAGATTTGCCAAGGGCATACTTGTGGCAGTGGATACCTCTTCGGTGGGGGAGCTGGACTTCTCTCAATCCCTGGAAAGTTCGCATCATGCTGTGGATACATTTTTTATGCATTTGCAAAGCAGCTGTTCATGAGACTGAATGTTTCTCAAGATTCGTGCTGATTTGTATGCAGTGTAAACAGGGCTGGTGTGGACCAGGGCAAGGTGGGGCTGTGCTTGGATAGGAGGCACCTGATTTCATGAATGATTGGACCCCAGGCCCTGCCCCACCTTGCTTCAGAAAAAGCCTTTTCTTTGGAGAGCTGTGCCCTCCGTGTACGCCTATCCCATTCAGGGCCATTTTGTAGGCAAATGGGTGAAATTTCTTCCAGTTGACATTTGCCTGCCATCCTGTCTCCTCATATTGTTCCTGATGAGTCCCAGAGGAGAGACGCCTCTGCAGTTGCAGAGGTGATCCTGGCTTAGAGGGGATGGATTTCTCTGTGGCCCACTTTCTCCTGAACTTGAAGCCTACTGGGGGTTCTTTGATGTTTGCCCTCAAAATTCACAGGGGCCTCCATCCAGGGACCTGAAACTGAAGCACATGGGGACAGAAGGAGAGGGACATGGTGTAAAACAACCGCTCGACCCTTTTACAGCCTGCAGAGTGAAAGTCAGTGTCCCTGTGGCAGATCGGGAGAGGATGAGGCTTCGTGGGGTCAGTGCTGCGACTCCAGGAGCTTGGCCCAGCCACCTGGTCCAGGCCCTGCTGACCCCCCGTCTTGTTTCCCCAGAGACCCGGAGGCCTCATACAGGCCTCCAGCCACAGCTCTGCCTCTACTCCACCCAGTGCTTCCCACAACTACGGCTGCAGCTGGGAACAGTCACTCATGGGGCTCACGCCACGGGGGATGCTACCTCAGGGGGTCCGGAAAGGGGTAGGGACCAGGACAGAGCCACAAGAAGATGTGGCCTCATGGGCTTCTCCTGGCCAGGCCTGGGCTGGGAGGGAACGCTGTGTCACCCCAGTACGGAGACCAAGAAAGCAACACAAAGAGCAGAGGAAGGTAGTGGGACGGGGGGCAGAGAGCAGAAATCTGTGTGTTCCGGGCAGCCTCAGGGAAAACATTGGGACAACTGGAAGCAAAGCAATTAGCATAGTTGTAGAGAGAATTTGTCCAAGATGAAGAAATGTCCAGCAAAAAGCTGAAAATCCATCTTAAAAGGCCCACGATTAGATGCATCCATGTCAGAGTGTTAAATACGAGAATGGAGTACAGTCTACCAGCATGGGGAAGAGTCGCCCATTGTGCCTCAGGTGTGGGCAGTGGCATGCAGAATCCAATGGAAGGCCTCCCAGGGTCCCGAGAGGAAAGGGCTGAATCCTAGGAGCCCATCTGCCTGCCCTGTATGACGACACAAGGCTAGTGCTGGGATGAGACCCCACGTGTCCCCCAGATGAAATCCCTAAGATCTCATCCAGGCCATGGACACGAACCAGGATGGTGATGTCAAGGGCGAGAACGGAATGGTGCTAGAGGGCCAGGCTCAGCTCACAGCTGCATCCTCAGAACCCCGGGGGCCTGCACACTGTCGGGGCAGAGCCAGGCCAGCGCAGCCCCCTGAGCTGTCCCCTCTGCTCCCCTCCCTCCTGGTCCTGCCATCACATATTCCCCTCTCGTGCATGAGACGGCAGACCTGAGGATGCTAGGCCGCACGGGGCAGTGCAGGGGAAGGCGGGCTTGGCCCAGCGTGGTGTTGCTGGTGGTGAAGCAGCAGTGCACGCGCCACCGCCAGGCTGGTGAATCAAGACCATTAAATACCAGGGGTCTCACCTGCTGAGCCACTGAGCATTCTGCTGCTTGCTGTTCTTACCTGATGAGCTCAGTTTGTTTGAGTTTTCCTAAAATAATCCTGGTGTGGCTCCATTCCAGACCCAGTGCATGGCTGGGTTCCTAAAATACAGTGACTGGACCAGGAGAATTATTCCCCTGCGGGTCTTCCTGCCGTGTGCCGGGGCCAGAGCTGTGTCAAGTGTCAGAGTGGTCCTCTCACCACTGAGTGCCTCGAAGAGGGGCTTCTCTGCATTTTCCCCACCCCCGCCAAGACAGCTCATGTTTCTGCTGGAAGGCCATGTCAGGTGATCCTGCCTACAGCAGCAAAGGTTCCGGCATGGACCTGGCCTGAAAACTGATCTGTGGGCACAGGAAGCCAGACCCTCGTAAATAAATAGATCTGGGATCCTGGACGGGTTACTTAATCCTCTGTGCCTTGGTTTCCTGATTTGTCTCAGGGGTGAGAGATCATAGCACAGAGCTACTACAAGGAGGAGTGGGGGATGCCTGGCGTGCGGCATGAGTGTGTGTGTGTGTGTGTATGTGTGTGCATGTGAGCAAGACCATGCGTGCATGTGGCCGGAAAGAGAGGGAAGGGAGAGGGGCCCACGGGAGTCAGCAAGGAGAAAGGCTGGTCAGAGCGGCCGGGGACACTAATGACCCACTGTGGCACAACCTTTATGTCACTTAGTTTTTGTTTCATGTTTTGGAAAAGAAAACAGATGCATTGTTTTGTACATTCTGCACCTACTCTGATCAAGAAAAAAGGATAAAGGGTCCCCTGGATACTGCAGAGGTCATCTCTAGGATGTGAGGTTCTAAAAAGGCTGTATAGGGGGCGCCTGGGTGGCTCAGTCGGTTAAAAAGGCTGTATATGTTTTTTTAGACAGTTCTAAATAGGCTGTATAAGGTTTTTTAGACGTCTCTGCAGCTTTTCCAGTTCCCTTCACTGTGTACATGTTAGTTCTGAAATCAGGCTAACAACCTCTGTGCGAGAAAGCTGCAGTGGGTGCAGTCCCACAGTCACAGTCAGACATGCTATCCATTAGGAAGTGTCCTATGAGGCAGCACAGGGGAGCACAGGGCCTTCCCGGCCGGCCACCTTGCCTCCCAACTCCTGTAGCACTGAGCCCATGTGGAGCCTGCAGCCACAGCCCGGTCCCCTCTGTGTCTGCTGCTGTGTGACAGCGCTTGACCACCCCCTCCTTGTTCTCTGGTTCTGTGTGAGGAGTACCCGGATGTGGATGGCTGCCGGGTGCCCGGCGTGTGGTGCTGAATGAGGCAGAGGCTCCCCTTCATGCCCCCCGGGCCCGACCCCCAGGCCCACCTGCTCTGTGTCCCCGCAGGCCCCGCAGGACAGAGCCTGTGTGCTCAGGGCTGCAGGCCCAGATCCTTCGCTGCTACCGCGACCACCTGCAGGAAGTGCTTCTGTGCTCAGACCTGGTCAAGGCTTACCAGCGCTGCGTGAGGGCCGCCCACAAGGTACGGCCTCGCCCTACACCCCTGGCCCGGGCTGCCTGGTGTTTGGGGGCAGGGCATTGACACTGGGCTCTATCGGTCTGTCTGTGCTAAGTCACATATGCTGACCTCGAGGCCAGACTTAATCAGGAACTTTGGTTTCCTCTGTCACTTTTTGGTTTGAAGTTATGTCTAGCTGATCCCATGACTTCTCTCAGAGATTTGGATTAGGAAAAGAGGGCCCAGGGCCCACAAGACTGGGTCTGGGGACAGCTGAGTAAGCTCTGGGTCCAGGAGCAGGTTTGGGAGCAGTTCTGGGTTCTACCTTCAAAGGACCAGCCACCTAGTAAAGGGCATGCATGTGCCACCCACTTCTTACCCTTGAGCAGTTGGGGGTGGGAGCTCACAGGAGGGCCCATGGTGCAGGGTAGGGGGTCACAAAATGGGCCTGGGCAGTCCTGAAAAGAGAGCCTCTGGGTTCAGGGAGGTGGGAGAGGGGTGCAGCCTGCCTGCCTGGGTGAGGGAGCAAAGGGTACCTCTCAGCCCACCCTTTACATGTGGGTCTGAAGGGGTATCCCAGCCTCTGGTGAGTGAGAGGGGTCACAGTGGTCCCAAGTCTCCTACATGCATGGCAGCAGTGAGGTGTCCTAGATGTCTGAGGGTGGCAGCAGGCCTCCCCGAGAGTCGGTCCCAGCGTCTTGCCCTCCCTCCGTAACCCTCCCAGCCAGCTCCTGATCCTTCCTCCCACTACCCCCAGTTGCTGTTCCTCTTCCAGACAGTTCCACCGCCCTTCCTGAGCCCCGCAGTAACTGCTCCAGGCCGGACCCAGCCCTCCCATCATTCACTTAGGGGCACCTGACTTGGGCCCCAGAGGGAGGTTCATTCAGCGGGTTGTGAGATGGGTTTTTCTTCCTATGGAAAAGCCCCTCTAGCCCAATAGGAGACAAGCTGCCATAGGTGCTGGTGGTGGAAAGCCCGAGGTCAGAGGTCAGGTCTGGCGGGTCTCTCTCCTGCTCCACAGTGCGGCCTGGCCCGAGCCCTCCTCACTCTTCTGTGGGCTGGGGCCTGTGAGGGAGGCGGCCCCAGCCCTTGCCCATCCACATGATGTGCGTGTCTGGGCTGTGAGGCCCAGCCGCATGCCCACTGCCCAGAGCCAGGGCTCCGGGCTCTGCACAGCACCTTGGGAGGGCACAGAAGGCTGTTTGCTCAGTTTTGAGTTGAGCAGAAAAGATCGGGCCAACGGTCCCTGCAGCGTGGAGCAGAGCTGGGCCATGAAACCTGGACCACGGGAACAGGTGGCCCTCTTGTGCCCCTTCACACTAACCACGGCATTTGTGAGGGCAAGCCCGAGAACCCTTGCCCGGTGGGGTCGAGGACCAGTGCATGTGCCTGCGCACTGTGCACGTGGCTTCCTGCTGAGGGGGAGGCTGAGGGCCCTGCCGTGGCCTCCTTGGCCTGCGCAGAGTGCTCCAGCACCCCCGCCCGGCCAGCCTCTCTTCCTTCAGGCCCCCGGTGCAGGGTGCTCCGCCCTGCCCCCGGCAGAGTTTATCTTTAACCAACGCATCTCACCAATATGTCTTCATTGCACGGAGGCCAGAATGTGATTACGAAGGAAGACAGATTGCATTTAACTCCAATGTGTTCTCTGTAGCTTGAGCATGCCCAAGAGGGGCTCTGGGGCACTGCCAGGCCTGGCTCCCTCCTTCCCGCCACTCCCGCCACCCCCCCCCCCGCAGTGTTATTAAAGCCTAAATTGGAGACTGAGCAACCGGCAGCAGCAGAGGACGGCCTGCGCCCATAGTGCAGCGTGTGTGGCGTTCCTTCGGGAGACACGTGCTGCCCCAACTGCTAAGGGGCCTTGGTGCCCCTGTTGCTGCCCTCTGCCAGGCTGGGTCTTAGAAGTCCCCTGGCAGAGCAGGGGTGGGGCTGGGAAGGTCTCTGGAAGTGCCTGGCAGCAGGACCCTCACCTCTGGCAGGCAGGGAGTGGGTACCAGAGGCCCGCCTGGTGAGCAGCGGGGGCAGGGGGTGCCTCCCCAGGGCTCCTGCTGGCACCTGCATGGTGCCCCCCACGCCCGGGGACATGTGTGTGTGTGGACGTGGGCATGGAGATGAAGAGGCACAGTCTCAGGTCTCGGGGACCGGCTTGCAGGGGCCCCCTTTCCATGAAGCTGTCGCACTCATGGGGCATCCGGAGCCAGGCATCAGAGGCGGGGCGTGGGGCGTGCACAGCGTTCCCTAAAGAGAGGGCTGTGATGAACTGTGACCTGTTCTCCTTTGTAGGGTTGAGGAGCCCTCGGTCCTGGCCCTGGCAGCGACTCGGAGCTCCGCAGAAGGGACCGGTGATGGGACCGCAGTCTGCAGACCCCTGGGCCACAGCTGTTTTCTCCGGGGTGCCTGTGGAGACCTCCGTGCCGGGGGCTGCCCTGTGTTTGGGAGAGCGAGAGTATGCGACTGTCCGAGAACAAATAAAGCAGACGTCTTTGTTGTCAGTCAATCTCGAGGCTGGCCCACTCCACCGCCCCCTCTGCAGCCGGACCTGTGCTGAGTGTGGCGATGCAGGCCCAACAAGGCAGGCTGTTCCCCTTGGGATGCCCCCAGCCTGGCAGGGCACACAGAGGTGGAAACCCCCTCGCAAACGGCCACCCAGAAGCAGGTATGAGCTGAACTGAGGTATCCCTAGGGCCGGAGTAGAGAGAGCAGACCAGCCTCCCAACAGACGCTGTCTGAACTCCAGCTTAGAAGCCAAATGCACGACTGCTGGGTGGCCAGAGGCGGGGCGTGTGGGAGCCCGGATGCAGGGCTCAGGGAGCACCAAGCATGCACAGCTCTTTGCAGACAGCAGATTGGGGGCTGGGCGGGATAGGGGGATGCCAGTCACCACATGGAGGGGGGGACCCTCTATGTAACAGCACCATGGCTCTTGGGGGAGGGTGGGCTCAGGTGGAGCAGGAAGGAGTGCCAAGGGGAGTTTTGCAGGCCCTTGAGGGCCTGATAACCTGGAGGCTGGGGCCAGGCCAGGGGCCAGGCAAGGTGAGGCTTAGCAGCTGAGGTTAGCGGGCCTCTGAATTTGAGTGGTATGAGGGAGGGTCAGGGCTGATTTCCTGGCCTCTGGCCTGGGTGCTGGATTCTAGGGCCTGAAATGAGGGACAAAGGGATTGAGAAGTGCAGAGGTCAACGGAGTCCGGGCCGTGCTCTGCTTGGCTGGTGTCCATACGCGGGTACGTCCGGCCTTGACCTGTGGCAGGAGCCCAGCTGAGGCATCCTGACCGCACCCGGGCTTTCCCTATAGCCTGGCCCAACACTGTGTGAGGGAGGCAGCAGGAGCCTAAGGCAGGGCCTCTGATCCACCACCTGATCTTGCTGGTGACCTTGGATTTCCTGCAGAAGGTCCTTTGGAGAGCCCCTGGCCATCTGGAGCTGGGAGCCTGGATCTCGACTCCAGTTTTGCAGCCCAGGCATCTCTGTCATCCCTGAACTCTCACACATGAGGCTCAAGTGGGGGTTGAGGCTTGGCAGTGTCCAGTCGCCTGGGCAGGTAGCACCGGGTGGCTTTCTCCAGCCAAGCTCCATATTGACTGAGAGGAGAAGCGCCTCGGGACCTGCCCCCCTCCAAGTTCTGAGTCAGCTTGCCGAAACACAAGAAGGCCGTCAGCAGGCATGCGGAGGGAAGCAGCCCTGGTAGGGGGCAGGGCACCCTGGCCCAAGCTGCCTCCCAGCCTCCCCCAGCAGCCAAGAAATGCCCGGCACTTTGGCAGGTCAGCACAATGGAGTCACAGGTCACCTGGATTATTGGCTTTAAAGTGACATCTGAGCCATCCTTCCGCTGGAAGCTGATGAGGCCCTTCCAGGACCCCTCAGAAGCCTCTGGTGTCCCATGCTTTGTCCTTTCCGCTCAGAACCAGCCTTCCCATATCCGATCTCCACCTCTTTCCTACTCCTGGGGACTGGGGGGCATTTGCTCAGAGCCACTGTGTCATTATATTGGAATGTGGCAAGGAGGGCCATGTGCTCAAGGTGTGGGCTCCGTGTGCCTGTATGTGTGCATTTTTTGCACTTCTATGTCACCTTGTGGACCTGCATCTCCAGTCCTTCCGTGTGGCCCTATGTGGTAGGAAGTCAGGCTTGAGAGAGCTGTCACAGGTGAAGGGTGTATCCAACATCGTGTGGATCTGGAGGCAGACATTCCTGGGCTCCAGTCCCAGCCACGGGACTATTGGAAGGGAGTGTTCATGCCCACACTTTAGTTGGTAGGGGACTAAATATGACGTTGCCTGTGACATCCAAGGTCCAACCAGGAAACCCGAAAGTACAGGGGCCCAAAGATGGGGAATGGACTCCAAAGAAGATGGACAGCTTCCAGAGTAGTCTCATCGGACGCACACCACAGGTCAGGTCCTCTCCTGCACCCTTTGTAAATGCTAACTCGTTTAGAGCCCCACAGCTCGGGTAGGGCCATTACCTCCCTGGCTTTCCAGACGCAGAATCCAGGCACCAAGGGTGTGACAGTGTGCTCCAGATGGCACAGAGCCGACACTGCTTATTCTGGGAGCAGGGTCCTGGCTGCTTGCTGGGCCAGGCCCAGGGACGTCTGTCCAGGGCTCGACTCTACCTGCTCCAGGGACCCTGCTGAGGGGGCCAATCCTGCCCCTCTCCCCTCATCCCCCACCCCCAGATGGGGCATGTGGGCCCTGGCGAAAGACACAGCTTGAGTTCATTCCTTCCAGGCATCACTGAGCTGGAGAGGCCCAGCGGTGCCAAGGCAGAGTCTGAGCTGGCATCACCGCCAAGGTTGCCATGAGCCCTAGGGCAGGAGGATCTCTTGGGAGGTGCTGGTTCACGCACCTGCGCTGCCTCGGCCACATGCCACCACTTTATCTGCTCGTGTGCGGGTACAGGTGTCAGCCGCTCCAGGTGGCTGAGGCAGGGGTGAGAGCAGCTCAGGGAGATGTCCGATGTGCGCTGGACACGGGAAGGTGGAGTGTCACTGCAGGTATAGAGAGGGCCCCGCTGTGAGGCCACTGCCGGAGGAGGTGACTCACATGACCTCTCTGGGGGACACATTGTAAAGTGTGCAAACACACACACACACAATCCACCCATGTGGTGTTTTCAGAAGACCTCACCTTAATAGTAAGGGCACAGGCTGGTTGAAAGCAGAAGCATAGAGACTGATGTGCCAGCAGACTCTGAGAAGGCTGGAGTGGCTGTGTCACCATCCGGACAAGGAATGTACAAGGTGGACAGTCTGAGCACTAACGGGGATGCATGGGAAGACTTAGAAACCCCAAAGGTGTGTGCACCTGACACAGGTCAACAGGTGAAGACAGAGCAACAGGGCAGAGAGGGGAAGTGGCCAAACCCAGTCTTCGCCGGCTGCTGGGAGCCTGCACACCCTCTGCCAGGGGATGACGTGTCAGCGCTCGAGGGAGGAGTTGCTGAGAAAGCAGCGTGTGAGCAGGCACTGTCCTCACAGGTGCGTTCTGGCCTTCGCCCTCTGGAGTTCCTGCTCCCCAGTTCATGTGGGGACTGAGAGCACCAGAGTCACACAGCCCCTGCGCCTGCTCCGAGCCCCTGGGCAGCTGCTCCTATGCCCTCTGTCCTCATCTGTAAAAGGGACATGGTCATAGATGCTGCCCACTGAGGGGTGAGGGGGTTGGGGTGACAGGTAGCCCATGGTTGGTGTGCTCTAAATGTGAGGGCAGAGGACACACTGCCCGGATCCCCTTTAGGGCCAGCTGTCGGCAGAGAGCCCTCGCCAATCCAGCCCCCACCCCAAGTCCTCTCCCTCTGGGAAGTGCATTTGCTGGGGGAACCGTGTCACCAAAGTCACACCCCAGCTGGCCAGGGCTTGCATCCAATTACAACTTGGTGGGGTGGGTGCAGAGGCCCAGCTCCCGTGCCCCAAGTTAGAGCAGCCTGGAAGAGAGTTCTGCCTCCAGAGCTGGGCCTAGCGTCATCTGGACTGGTTGGCAGCCTGGCTCATCCTGCCCTCTGCCTCCCTCCCTTGCCCGCAAGTGCTGGCCCAAGGATGTGGCTGCATACACGCCCTGCATTCTGGGGAAGCCCAGTGAGCTAATGATGGTCTTGTGTCCTGCTCACTGGGAAACCGTTGGCCACACCTGGTCCTTGTCCCCATGGGCTAATAGTCCTGCAGGAGGGGCTAGCAGGAATGGTCTTGCATATAGAGTTTACTAGGAGCTGTGCCCTAATCACAAATGGCTTTGGCAGTCACTGTGATGAGGCCCCTAGGAAGAGGCCCCAGGAGCTCTGGGCCCAGGGTGCTCAGGCTGTGGGAATCAGGGAGGGCTTTTCCGAGGAGGTGAAGCTTAAGTCATAGAGGGCTGCACCAGAGTTGGCCAGGTGAAACAATTACTTCGTTTATTGTAGTATTTACAGCAATGGCAAAATCCTGGAAGCAACCTAAATGTCCAACAACAGGGGCCATGTGCATTCAGTAAAATGTGGTCTATCCATAAGACGGCTCCATAGCGGCTAACAGTGGTGATGGGGAGTATAGTAATCAGCACGAGCTCTGTGCACTCTCTTTTCAAAAAATAAGCGATTACAGTGTGAACCCATTTGGAGATGCAGAAATACCATCTATACACATACAAAAATATACACATTCAAACAGAGGGCCAGAGGGTTACACCAAAATGTTAGTGCTTTTTTTCTGGGGGATAGGATTATGGCTGTGTTTTGTTTTTTAGTCATAGACTGTGTTTTCTGTTGTCCTAAACTGACCCAAACACTTCCTTTCAGTAGTCCCCAAGCACGAAGCCTTCCTGGGGGAGCGTGCAGTGTGGCCCCCCACAGCCTTGGCCTCCGGTCGGGGCGGCACATAGCTGTCTCATGCCCAGTGGTTGACCCCTTGGCAAAGCCTGGTTCTCCTTGAATAAAGTGCTTTTCTTGCCTGCCCCCAGGGATCGGGGGTCAAAGCCTGCTGAAAAGGAGAATTGAGTGGGGCAGGGCAGGGCGCACAGTGTGCTGGGGAGGGACCCTCCCCCCCACAGCAGGTGTCTCCCTTCGTTCTTTATACTCTGCCCAGCCAGTGTTGGCGCTGAACGCCTACTGTGTCAGTTGTCATTCTGGGCGCTTGAGACGCGGCAGTGAGGGGAAAGGGCTCTGAGAGCTTAGAGATCTGGGGGTGGGAGTGGGAGCAGAGAAAATAAAACCCATGACTGGATGTTATGCAATGGACAGAAGGGGGGATGGGGGGTCCCAGGAGTGGGGGCATACCTATGTCCTGGTAGGACAGGACCCGCCTGCCCTCTCCCTCCCTGGGGCTCCCCGCCCCCAGACAGGGCGCCTGCCTGCATCTCCCCAGCCCAGGAACTGGCCCCATCCGGGGTGCTCTTAAGGAAGAACACTTCCACTCCATACCTGATAACCCACCTCATTAAATTTAATGGGCCGGTTATTCCCATTAAATAAACATCACCTAATTATGAAAAACATATTTGCTGAAATTCGACTATGGAACAGATAAACCAATTACATGGTTATTCAGCCTCAAAACACACTCAGTAATGAAGTGGGGTGCAGGCCACAGCAGGGAGGGCTAGGGGAGCACCTGGAATTCAGAGCCCCTCCCCCCACCCCTCCCCGCTTCCTTTCCAAGCTTGGTGGGCCCCAAGAACATTGGTGTTCCCGAGAGCTGCGGTCTGGGCGGCTGGAATCCAGACCCGGGCTGTCTCAGGCCCTGCATCAGTGAGGACCCCTTTCTCACAAGCGGCAAAACCTTGGCTCAAATGGACTTAAACACCAAGAGTGTGTTGAAGGAGGCTTCAGGTGCAGCTCCACCTGAGAGCTCAAGCACAGGGACCTGGTCTCTTTGTGTCCATCTTTCAGCACTATTCTCTGTGTCGCCTTCATTCCTGGGCGTCATGATTTATCCCAGCGAGTCATGCCTTGTAAAGAGAGCTCCTCTTTCCCTCTGCCTCCAGCTCAGGGTTTATGGGCAGATAATAAATCTCTCCAGAGCTGACACAGGAGAGTATCAGGAATCTCTCCAGAGAGGCCAACATACATATGAAAAAATCCCCCTCATCCTTAGGACTCACCAGGGAAACACAGGGCAAAGCCACAAAGACTTACCTCCACACACCTGTCTGATGGTTGAAATTATGAGGCCAGACAATACCAGGTGTTGGTGAAGCATGAGCAACCACCAGGTGTGTGAAGTATTTACACCACTTTGGAAAACAGTTTGGCAGTTTCTTGTAAAGTTAAACATCCACCTACACTCTGATGCAGCAAGCTTACTCCGGGGTCGATATTCGGAGAATGAGTATGTATGAGGTCCAAATGGTACGTGGAGGGACCAGCCAAGTTAAAACAGTCCAAGTGTTGGTGCCTAGGTGGCTCAGTCAGTTAAGCATCCAGCTTCAGCGCAGGTCATGATCTCGCGGTTTGTGGGTTTGAGCCCCATATCGGGCTCTGTACTGACAGCTCAGGGCCTGGAACCTGCTTCGGATTCTGTCTCCCTCTATTCCCCTCCCCTGCTTGTGGTCTGTCTCTCTCTGTCTCTCTCTCTCAAAAACAAATAAAATATAAATTAAAAACAACAACAACCAGTCCAAATGTCCACGGGCAATAGAATGGGCAGGTCATAGTTTACTCACACAACAAAATAATGCCCCCAAATTCAAAAGAACAAACCAGAGTTCCCTGTAAGGACAAGGATGAGTTTCGCAGGCATGTCTTGAGTGAGGAGCTGGGCAGAGAGGAGTGGACGCTGCTATTAGCTTCCGAACGAATTACCACCAGCTTAGCAGCCTGTGGCCAGTCGCACACATCTCTTTCCTGGGGGAGGAGCCCTGGTGCAGCTGAGCCGTTCCCCTGCTTAGGGAGGGTCTCCTGAGGCTGCTGTCAAGGTGTGGCCAGGCTGGGCTCCTACCAAGCTCACCTGGCCATTGGCAGAACTCATTCCCTTGTGGCTGGAGGCTGGAGGCCACCGGCCATCCCCTAGCATGTGACTGTCACAGGTCCTCTTTCAACAGAGGTCTCACTTCTCAAAACCAGCAAGGGAGTCTCATTTATGACTCAATGGACTCACAAAAGTGACAGCCCTTCACCTTTGCTCAACCCCCTCTGTTAGAAGTGTCATGCACTTCAGGGAAAAGTATACAAAAGAGTGAGTCCGTGCGGGACACCCCAAGATGTGTGTGCCTCAGTACTGGGTGATTCCATTTATATGAAGTTCAAGGGGGAGAGGACGGGATCTCCAGATAGCCCTTGTGGAATAAGCTCCAAAAATCTAATAGTAAGCAGACAGAAAAAAATAAGACAAAGACGGCTCAGAGCAGGGCGAATAGTTTGTATCTCTTGAGAAAACAGAGTGGCAAGAATATTCTGTGGGTGTTTGCCTTCGCTTGTAACAGTGTAACATATCTCTGTCTGGACACAGGGAAACTGGTAACAGTTTTGCTCCCGGAGTGGGAGCTGGGGCCCTCCAGAAGAAGACTGACTTTTTATTGTGTATACTTGTGTGTGCTTCTCAGATTTCTAATATTTAATTAAATAATACTTTTTAATTATTAAAAAAAAAAAAAAAGCAAAGAGGCCAGACCTTGTGGAAGATAGACTGCCAAAGGCATTAGCAGCTGCCAGACGTTGCCTCCATTCAACTTCCACCCCCACGCCCCTCCCTCCCCTGCTTACAATGTGCACTGGTGAGTGAGGGGTCAGTCCCATGACCCCAATGGGTCCAGGAAGCCACGGGGCCATCTTGGCCAACAGGTTGGGAGAGCATACCTGAAAATGCACACAGGGGATGGCAGAGCAAAGAAATAGATGCCTGATGATATTGTTGGGCCCCTGGATCCAGCCATACCTGAAGATAGACCTCTGTGGACCTTTCAGAGAAGCACGTCAGTGAATGTCCTCTGGATGAAGCAAAGCTAGATTTTTGTCAAGTCTGGTTCTGTCTGCTCTTATGTCTGGGGGTGTCCAGTGCTGAGGTCTGGGCCCATAAGCCCGGGCCAGAAGGGGCGGGGCCTGTGCTGGAGCTAGCTGGGAGGCTCAGCAGCGTGACCTCATGGGAACAGAAGGAACAAGCATCATGTGCAAAGCTCATGGTAAACTAGGGAAATCACAAAGATCCCCTATGACAAAGCACAGGGTGACAGGAAGAGAGGGGGTGGAGGGGGGCAAGCTGTAGGGCCAAGGCTGCGGCAGAGGCCTGGTGTGCAGGGGTCAGAGGCAGGGACTGTAGCAGGCTCAGCCTTTCCCCTAGGGGATATCACTTTTCTATGCCCCAGTTTCCTCATCAGCAGAAAGGGGCAAACACAACCCCTCCGTGCCTAATGGTGTTAAGAGTTGAACAAGGTGTCTCAGGGTGAGCACTCTCGCTGGGGATGCCTGTATGTTTCCTCCAGTCCTCACAGTGGCCCTGGGAGCTGCTGCCATGTGCTCCAGGACAGGACCCAGAAAAGGTGCTGAGAGGCAGACGTGTGATGGGAACAGAGCCCTGGATGGGAAGGGGCGGGGCCTCCCTGTTAGCCTCTAGAGCCTGCACCCTTTTGGATGGAGCCCCCCAGCGGCAATGGGGACATTTCCCGAGGGGAGAGTTTTCCCAAGAGGTGTATCTCAGGTAGGTAGTCCAAAAAGTTCCCCCCCCCCCCAAAAACTCCAACTCCCATTCCAATTACATCTCCACTCCCCCCATGACCCTGACCACAGCCACAGAGGTGTGTGTGGGGCTGGGCATGGCCTGGAGGTTCTGAAACAGCTCCCTGGACACAAGTCTGGGATCCAAGGGGGGGGGGGCTGTCTCCCCACCAGGCCCTCAGACACGTGGGACAGAGACTAGCTTCCCCTGCCACACCTTCTAAGTCCCCCATGGTCAACCATGAAAGAGCACAAATGGTTGCTGTCTAAAGCCATTCGGTTTTAGGGTGATTTGTTGCGCAGCAACAGGTGGCAAATACATCCCACAAACCCTTCCAGAATGCCTGCCTTCAGTACTCCTGATAGAGGAGTGAGGCCCAGTCTTCATGGGGCTTCCATTCCGGGGGGATGGAGAATAAGCAGCTTAGAACATAGCAGGAGAATCAGTGCTATAATGAGCCTCACTGAGGGATGGGACTTGGGTACATTTTGCAGGAAGAATCAGGAATTTCTCTGAAGAGGCAACATGAGCTCTGAGGCCTGGTGACTGAGGAGATTGGGTCAGGAGAGGGGCTGGCAGGGTACCCCAGCGTTCCTGGGGTGGTCTTTGCTATGGAATGTCTGGTGTGAGGTCTGTGTGGGGTCCCAACAGAACCCATGAAGCAGGAAGCTGGAAAAATAGTACAGAGAGGTCTCAGTACACTCTCTTAGCTTGTTCCATGGGCTACAATTTCTGTGACTATAGGACAATACAGAAAGCAGGACGCTGCCATTGATATGGTGTGTGTGGCCCGTTCTGGGTCCCTCTTCACAGGTGACCAAGGCTGAGACAGATACAGAACTTCCCCGCACCACCAAGATCTCCTCCTACTTCCCCCTCACGTTCCCAGCCCTCATACCACTGAACTCCGATCCATTCTCCATTTCTATAATTTCGTCACTTCAAAATCTTAAGTGGAATCATGTGCATTTTCTGTTATGGCTTAAGCCTGCCACTTTACTTTTGGTTTCAATGGTTCCTTCCCCACCCCACCCCCCCACGCCGCTTTCTTTTTCCTTCCTTCCTGTGGGTGACTTGAAAACATTTTAGAATTCCATTTTGGTTTATCTATAGTGTTTTCTGAGTGTTTCTGTTTGCATAGATTTGTAGCGGTTGTTCTAAGGATTACATTCGATATAGGTCCTTACCACAGCTCCCTGGTTCTTACCAGTTTGAGTGACGTGCAGAAATTTCTCCTCTCTTTCCATCCCTTTACCCTCTGCCTTTTATAATGTATTAGTGAGATGTTCCTTCCAACTACTCTGAGTCATGAGACACTGGTATGTTTTTGCTTCAACTCTCTAGTGGAATTTAGAAAGCCTCAGCAGAGAAGGACAATGTCCTCTCTTCCTGCCTGATGCCCCAAGAAAACTCCTGTTAGCATTTTCTTTCTGTTCAGAGAGCTTTCTTTGGCCCTTCTTTCAGGTGAAGTCTGCTGGTGACACATTCTCATGATTTTCCTTCCTGTGAGAATGTCTTGACTTCTCATTCCTGTAGAATTCATGGATGGCCATTCTCTTCTTTCAGCCCTTAAAATGTGCCTCCACTTCCTTCTGGCCTCAATGCTTTCTGATGGCAAATCCTCCATACTTGAACAGTTTCGCCTCAACACTAAGGCCTCGTTTCTCTGTTGCTGCTTTCAAGGATTGTTGTCTTCAGTTCTTGGATGGTTGCTGATGATGGATCTTGGCACAGGTTTCTTTGAGTTGCTACCATTTGGGTTTGTTCAGCATCTTGAATCTGTAGGTTTTTGTCTTCTGCCAAATTTGAGATCAATTTTCAGCCATTATCTTTTTAACTTTTTTTTTTCAGTCTCCCACCCCTCCTCCTGTCTCCTCTCCTTCTGGGACGTTAATGGCACAAATGTGAGATATTTGTGATATTGCACACATTCCTGAGGCTCTGAACCCCCAACCCAGTCTATTCTCTGTTGTTTGGGCTGCGTGATTTCTGTTGTTCTGTCTTCAAGTTCACTGTTGCTTTCTTCTTCCCTCCTTGTTCTGCTATGTCCCCATAGATTATCCCTATTTGTTTTAATTATAAAATATTCATTTGGTTCTTTGTAACTTGAATCTCAATGCTTGTCAGATAATTCCAGTCTCCATTGTCACTCTGGTGTTGGCATCTATTGACTGTGCATTCTCAGGCAAGCCGAGAGCTCCCTGGCCCTTGCTATGATGGGTGACTTTCACTTGGGTCCTGCACGTTCAGGGCACTGTGTGCTGTGACCCTGGGTTGTATCCCCATCTTTTGTTTCAGAGCTGGCCTACCCTGAGGGCCCCACACAGGTAGACAGAGAGGACACTGCCCTGTTACTGTTGGGTGGGTGTGGTTGGGGGCAGGCCCAGCTCCCCCACTTCAGCACAGAGTTTGTTAATGCAACAAGAGCACCCAGCTGCTTCCCTGGCCCTGAGGGCCATGGGGTGCAAAGGCGTCTGGACCCCACAGAGAGGATGATGGGGATGGCTTTTCCAGAGGCCACCAACCCAGAGAGAACCTCATGCTCAGGACATCATCTGCCACCTGGCCATGGCCCCAGGGCTCGAGCACCTACTCTGGGCCTTCTGGGGGCAGTGTGTGCTATGGGATGTGGACTTAGCCAGAGATCGAAAGTTGAAGGCCAGCTGGCTGGGCTCTTGCTGCTGGGTCGTGTTCTCTTAATACTTGCCCTACGGTGTGCGCACGCTTTCTACAGAGTGGGGTGCCCTCCAGCTCACCTCCGGCTTCAGCCCCCACGGGCTCCAGACTCAGCCTGCTCACTGCTTACTCTCATCACCTACTCAGCCCTCCAAATCTGAGCCCAGACTGAGGCGATGCTGAACCCCTCCAGTGCTCTTGGGGTGCATCTATAAAGTGGGGAGGGGTCTGTGCCACTGTGTCTTCTGTGCAGTGCTGAGTTCACAGTGACCTGGTCACATCCCCAAAGTGGGGAGGGAGGGCTGCTGACAGAGCTGAGCCCCAACTGGTCACAACTGTCACGGAGGGACAGGAAGCCCGAGGAGGGCTCAAGGAAGGGGAGGTGGGAGCTTGGACCATGTAAGATGACAGGCGGAGGTAGGGCACTCTGGGTGAGGGACACAGCATAGGGAGTGGCCTGAGGCACCAAGATGTCTTTGGAGCAAAACTGCTGGGCATGCAGAGAGAAGCAGTTAGGGTCCTGAATGCCTGCCCTGAATCCAGACCTGCTGATTTTGATAATCGCACTTTGATTTCCCAATGCCACCCCCAGCTCCAGATGAAGCCCAGTTGAGTCTCTGTCACCTGCTACCCACAGCCTGACTAGTAAAGGCAGAAAAAGAAAGAGACTGGGCTGGGCAAGTCTGATGTCATGGTTGGATTCTGGCAGCCTTCTCTTCAGAGTGCCTGCTCCTGGGCTGAGCCCCTCTCTTGCCCAGGGGGACCGAAGTCTCCGTGCTCACCCCTCCATCGGCATCATCATGTCTCTCGCCCCTTGACAGATCTCCCTGTGTCCACGCTGGGCCCCCAATGCCCTCTCCACCCAGTGGCTTCCCAGAATAAGTATGACAACAACCACTGCTCACCCGGAGCCCATAGCCACTGCTGGTGAGCCAAGCCTGGTGATATCCACCCACAGCAGGACGACCCACAGTGTTGCACGCCCGAGGCTGCCCTCCAGCTGTCAAGGGACCTCCAGCTCTTTCTGCCCTCACTGTGTCTGCATGTGGGCCTCTGCATAGACCATGGGGGTGGGGGGTGTTCTGTGTGTGGGAAAGAAACCCCTGGAGGTTCTGAGCAAAAACCTCTCCCCCAGATCCCTCTGGGTCCCATCCTGGAGGGCCAAGTGGGGGCTGGGTAGGAGCCATTGATCAAGGAGGGTCCCCCTATGTTTGTGGCAGGAGCAGGGGAGGTAAGAAGTATTTGGTTTCTGATGTAGGGCTGAGGGACAGGCAGGAGTAGGGTGCCTCAGAGCTGGGGAGCGTGCTCCCCATGGGCTTCCTCTTCACCCATCAGCAGTGGGGAGCCAGTCTTGGGGAGGGAAGAAAGTACCCTTGAGTCTGCTTTGCACCAAGCTCTGAGTTGCCGAAATGCACAAACAGCCCCTTGAGTTGCTTCCCCATGGAACACTGGAAAGTATTGAAAGAGCCTCCACACGGAGCACCCCACCCCCACCGCCGGGATCAGAAACACATTCCTACCAATTGTTCCCCCCTATCCGACAACACCCACGCCCCCTTGAACTGCATTGGCAAACAGATGCAAAACCCACAGAGGAAACCCAGAGAGGAAGAGCCCAAGGAGCCCTGCTGACTCATTTCCCCCACCCGTGGGTTGTGGGATGGAGAGCAGTGGCCATGGACCCCAGCTCTGCCCACCCCTGTCCCGCCTCTCCTTCTGCACTGGGGGGCCAGGCTCAGAGCAAAGCTTAGACAGGGGTGTCCCTAGAGCAGGCGGGAGCCCCAGAGCACAGAGTTCACGGCACCGGACTCATCGAATCGACAGTGACTTGACATCCTCTCTCCAGCAAACTGCCTGCTAGGGTCCTCTCCCCAGGAGCCCACTGGACGGCTGTCTTTGGCTCCATTGACTCTTGGAAGTTCCTTCTATGCCCTGGAACCACCGTGTTCCTCAGGCGTACGTGAGCGTTGAACTACCCTAAATCCTGGCTTGCCTTGCCATTTCCTCTCTTGTAACTTTTAATGAACAAAAATAACCAATCTTTTTTTTTTTTTTTTTTGAGAGAGAGAGAAAGAGAGAGACAGCATGAACAGGGGAGGGTCAGAGAGAGAAGGAGTCACAGGATCTGAAGACAAGGGCTCAAACCCATGAACCGTGAGACCATGACCTGAGCTGAAGCCGGACACTTAACCGACTGAGCCACACAGGCTCCCCCAAAATAACCAATTTTATTTATTTATTTTGAGAGAGAGAAAGAGCAATCACGTGCACACGCACAGGGGAAGGGCAAGAGAGAGAATCCCAAGCAGGTTCCACTCGCACATGGAGCCCTAAGTGGGGCTTGATCCCATGAACCATGAGGTCATGACCTGAGCTGAAGTCAAAAGTCAGTCGCTTGCTCAACCAACTGAGCCATTGGTCCATATTTTCCTTTATGTCTTTCTTTCCTTTATTTACTTTGACATCTTGTTGAAGAAACCCTTCTCTAGCCCATGGTCATAAAGATATTTTGTGACTCTATTGTTTTTTAAAAGTGTTGCAGTTTTTTTTTTTTTCATCCTTTCATCGCCCTGGGACCTAGGGCCCACTTGGAATCGCTGGTCTGGCATGATTTTACGAGCGTTGTTTCATCAGATTTCCACCTTGAACCCATCTTGTTGCCGCTGTTCAGAGAGTAGACAGAAAGGTGACAGGAGTAGGAACACGGGTTGGAGTGGGGATGGAGGGAAGTGGTGTGACCTGGAATCACATTTTAGAAAGGGTCCACTGGGCTGCAGGATGCAGGGACAGGGGGAAGGACAGAGCATCCAGGAGAACACTGGGGCTCCTGGTTGGGTAACTGTGGGATGCAGTGGGGGGGTGCCACACTGGCTGCCACCCTCTTGAGCTTCCCTGAAAACAGCTGGAGATGGGGGCTCTTGGGATAATATGGCAGCGTGAGAAGGGCCTCCAACAACGCCTGCCTCAGTGGCCCCAAGGAGGACATGTTGGGAACAGAGCAGGCAAAGAGGTGGCGACAGCCCTGAAGCTGGCAGGTGGAGGCAACACAGAGCAGGGATGGACATTTTCTCAGGACCACTGTGGGCTTCATACTCCTCACAGCAGCTCTGTGGGGAGTGGGGTCTCCTACATCCATTTCATGCATGAAGACACTGAGGCCCTGAGAGCAGACAGGACCGGTTGTGTGTTAACTAGGCAGGCCACCATCTGCATCCGAGTGTGCGTGGCTCAGAAGCCCACGAGGAAGGAAGGCTCTTGAACCTTGTTGGCTGGAATTAGCCACCTATAACCTAGGGAACCTGGGCAAGACAGAGCAACTCTCCAGCCTCAGTTTACCCATCTGTAAAATATAACCGAGCCCAGTGTTGAGTCACCACAAAATTAGTGCCTGCTAAATAAAAGTGAATAGGACTTTTGAAAAAGATGTTCACCCTCATTCAGGGCCACGAAAATTAAAGCCACGGTGAAAAATCAGTGTGTATCACCAGATATGCAGATCTCAACAGTGACAGTAACAAGTGTGGGTGAGGATGGGGGTGCGGGGACCCACCCCCACTACTGGGAAAGCAAACTGGGGCCATCACTTAGAAAAACTGCCTTTCTGGTATCCACCAAACTAAAACTACACCCAGTAGGTGACCCTTCGATCCAGCCTGGGGTTAGTGTGCCACCAAGAGCCGGCACAAGATGCCCATCACCGCTTGAGGCACAGTGACCCACAGATGGGGACCCGTGTCCATCAGCAGGTAGGGGAGGCGCCGCAAGGCAGAGTGAACAAACCGGTTGGCCCGGGCGCCGGTAGCTGGAAGGTCGCTTTTCTGACATGTCCCAAGACGAGCAGAGCAAAGCAGCGAGCGTGCCATCTGGGACACGCGCCTGAAGGCCGAACCCAAAGGAACGCGAGGGAAAGATTAACTCAGAAGCTCGGATGAAAGGGTCGAGATGGGAGGGCCCCTTGGCCAGGTTTCAGCTCCTTGACCACGCGTTCTCTTTCTCAACCAAGCGGAGCGAGGAGGTGTCCGCTCTTCCAGGGACGACGCCCGGCTCTCACACAGCAAAGGCCCCTCAGGTATCTGTCCTGCTCTCGGGCCAAATCCCCCACCGTTCGCCCTCCCCCCGCCAGGCTTTCCGGTCCTCGGTTCCGCGGCTCCGCGCTCGGGCCACCGCGCCTCCGCTCGGCCTGGTGCCGGGTGCCCCTTGGGGGTTCTCGGAACGAGCGCCGTGGAGCATTGTGCCGGGCGATCGCCCGCAGCCCGGCCAGCTAGGCGCCCCGCACAGCCCTGCCCTGCCCTGGTTCGCGCCCCGCCACGCCCCCGCCTCTGGACCTCCGGCTGAACGGTCCCCGAGCAGCTACGGGGCCGCAGGCGGACGGTCCTGCCGCCCGGTCAGCGGGGGACGCCGTTCTGTTCACCGGTGAAGTGACCGTCCCTCCCAACAGATGCGGTTGCGGAGCGCCCAGGGTCAGCACTCACGGCCCCTCAGGACCCGGGGCAAGGCGCATTCCCTACTCGGGCCTCAGTTTACCCTTGTGTGAATGGAGGCTATGGTCCTGGGCCTGGCGCACAGAGGGCCGGCCCATCCCTCAGCACGCGCGCGGGCTCAGAACCAGGACGGGCTCTTGGGGCTCCGGGGTACGCTCCGCCGCGGAACTGCAGCCGAGCCATTAAGGCGGACGACTCTGTATCGCCCTTTGAAGGCTCCCGGTGGGCCCGGGCGGGCGCGCCGCGCGGGGAAGAGCGCCCTCTGGAGGCTGACGGCCGCCCCGCCTCCGTGAGCCCGCCCCGCCCCCGCAGGCCCCGCCCCCCC
>NC_043711.1:55423996-55544540 GCF_006229205.1 Suricata suricatta
CCCCCGCCCCCTCTGGCCCGAGGTGCCGGGAGACGGGCGCTGTGTCCGCCCCTGGCCCGCAGGGCCGCTCGCTCGGGCGGGGAGGGGGCGGTGCGGGTGCCGCCCGGGAGGCCGCCCGGCTCGCTCGGGCCTTTTCAGCCTCCCCCTTCTAGGGCCTCTCCAGGGTCAGCCGGCTTTCCTCTGAGGCTTCCGATTGCTTCCTGGACAGTCCTGGGCCTGGTGTGCGGCGTAGCTGGGGGCGGCGGCGGTGCTGGGTCGGGCTGCCATGGGAAAGGGGAGTGGGGCTCCGAGGAGGCCCGTGCCTGCTGTGAGATCCCAGGTGCAGCCTGAGAAAGGGGGTGATAGGGGCTCCAGTGGCTGCTTATAGCCGAGAACTGCCCCTGACTCATCTGTGGGGTGCTGGGGCCACGCCCCTTGAAAGAAAGGGGTGTGTGTATTGGGGGGGATGTGGACCAGGCTTCTGCCCACCCCTACCTCCCGAAGCGGGGGGGGGGGGGGGGCCTTCAGCGGCTTACTTGTGCTCCACCTCTTTCCGTGCTGAGGTGGTTCTCTGGATCTGGGGAGGGGGGAATTGGGAGTGGGGCTCCCGTTGCTCTCCTGGCCCTTGGGGAGCGAGCCCTGGGTCTCCTCAGCTCCCTGCTGGTTTGAGGGGGGTGCAGGAGAGACCAGGTGCTGCACCAGGCAGCCAAGACTCTGCCCAGCCCTTAAGAAGCACCTAGTCCCATGCCAGAGGCAGCCAGCGATCCCCCTTCAGAGTCCGGCTGCACATGATCCTGGGAAGGTGGCACAGGAGGCCCAGGAAGGGCGTTTCAGCAGAGGGGACTGGATAGGCGGAGGTCTGGCAGGCCTCCCTGCGGCCAAGGTGTGTGTTTGGGGATGGGGGGCAAGTGAGATGCTGTGGACAAAGCAGGCAGCCCGTTGGCTGGGCTCCCATGTCCCCAGGTTGTTGCCTGCATGTACTGATCCCCCAGGAAGGTCCATGTATCTGTAGCAGCTGGCCAGCAGGGGAGGGCACCCCCAGGGGAGGTCTGGGTGGTGGGCACTTTTTGTAAGCAGGCTCCCAGACCCACAGGATGTGTCTGATAGGAGAGCAGGATGGCTTGGGACCACCCCAGGGCCTCTGCTGGGGAAGGTGGGTGACAGTACAGCTCTCTGCTTTGGTTGCTAATGGGGTGCCTCTGGGCAGGATGGCAGCAGCCTCCCCATCCCCCCATGCCCTAACCTGCCCAAGTCCCAGACTGATCCTGAGTGGGAGGGCATGGAGATTAGGCTCTCCCTCTGTGAAGAGGGCTCTGAAGGCCTTTGTTTCCCAGGGTCAGAAGGAGTGGTGGTGGCTGCAGGGCCCTGGAAGAGGGAAGGGGTTGTTGCTTCCTCCACGCTCTGCTAGGCGGCTGAGCCTGACCTGCCCAGGAATGGAACCCATGGTGCTGTGTTCCCATCCGCCGCTGTCCTGACCTCTCTCTCCCTGACTAACCCCTAGCCGGCACACCCAACACCATTTCAGCTTCCCCCTTCCCGGTGTGGTCCAGAGTGGGCTGCCCTATGCCAGGAAACGTGGCCGTTCTCACTGCCTCCGCTGCATGGTCCGGCAGGTCCCAGTCTCTGGCCTGGACTCCTTCTGGCCTGCTGTCTGAGGTGCCCCCTTCCACACCAGCTCACTGTGTGTCTCGCTCTCTTAGAACAGGTGGAGGGGCCCCTGGAGGAGCCTCCTGGACCACCGTGGCTGGTTCTGCTCTTCCCCTAGAGCCCCTCCCCCAGCCCAGCGCTGTCCTCCGCAGCACCCAGGCTCAGCTTTGGAACGAATGCCCCCTTTCCTGGGCAGACCAGAGGTCTGGGGGCACATATGCCCCAGCAGGCCAGCTGGCTGGCCATCTAGGCTTCCATGGGAACATGGGATTTCATCCTGTCCTGCCAGGTGACCTTGGGTCTGTCCAAACCCTGAACTCCATAACTCAAAGATAGGGCAAGTGACCTAGATGTCTTCACCAGTGCACGTGAGATGGTGGATGCGAGGGACCTAGCCCTGGACTTGGGATCTCCCTTTCCTGGCTGGCAGTTCCCACCTACCCTGGCCAGTCCCTTCCTAGCAGCTCCTGGTGGGGGTGGGGGAAGTGGGCCCAAGGCCAGTCTGGAGTTTGGATGGTGGCTTCTTCAGCCGGGTTTCTCCAGTTTAATATAAAAAGTGGGGCCCGTAATTGCATTAAGACGTGTATAATTATCCCGGAGGAGGGGAGAGCCCAGCCCCTGGTAATTGCAGGCCTGCTTTGAACTGATAAACGGTGAGTGATTCATGTTTTCTTTGGAGTTCACATGCACAGAGCCAATGCCCAGGCCCCGCTGACAATGTGAGGAGCCTGTTCCTGGCTCCCGTGCTGCTGGGGCTCCTGGGCTGGGGCAGGGGAGGGGCGGAGGACCCCTCTCCTGGCTGCCAGCACAGGTGGCTGCATAGCTCTTGAAGTGACATCCGAGGAAAGATCCTCAGGGAAAGGCAGCTGACAGCAAGCCGAGAGAGACCTGCCAGACACCATGGCCGGGTCCTCTTGCTGCGGGATCCTGGCTTAACTTCCTTGCTTGCCCAAGCCTCAGTTTCCCCAGGCACGTGCTGGGGGTGGGCGTTCACTCAGCCGTGGATGTGGGGAGATGGAGGACAAAGTGAAGGAGCAGGACTTGCTCTGCCCAGGACCTGTTCATTGACTCATTTGCCAGCCTGGGCCCCGGGGCATTGGCTCTGGGGCACGCGGGGGACCGGCTCTGTCTCATGGCGCTGCCAGTCTTGTGGGGAGAGTGCAAGTTTGGGAACAAGTCACAAAAGCATTAGTGAGTCCTGTGCCGCAAACTGGCTGAGAGGGAGGGGTGGCCGCCACCTTTGGCTGGCTGGTTAGGGCAGACAGCTGAGACCCGAGCAGGAGTACGGGCAGGCGAGGGAAGGGTATCCCAGTAGAGGGGACAGCAAGTCCAAAGGCCTGTGTGAGGGCAGGGGAGCCCTGTGTGACAGGGGCAGCCGTGGGAGCCCAGGGACCAGTGGGCCTTGTCTGGCAGCCTGTTGCCCTGTGGCTGCCTCCTGAGTCTGCACTGGGCAGAGGACTCCTATCTTTTGGGCCTCTGCTTCCCCACCTGTAAAATGGGGCAGCCGGTCTCTATGAGCCGGGGCAAGGCCGCTCCTAACACCAAGAGGGCTCTCCTGCTGATGGCATCTTGTGGGCATGCCCTAACCTTCCTCCTTTTGTCCACGAGAGATGAGCTATTGTCATTTTCATTTCATAGATGGAAAGCGGGGCTGGCAAAGAGGAGCAACTCCAGTCAGGGCCGCTTGGCTGCAGAGCCTCAGTGCATCTGACTGCCAGTTGTTACGCTGGGAGGAGATGAGAGTTTTCTAGAGAGAGTGGGGGTCCATGCTACCATTTGGGGGCCAGTGACCTGATGTGCCTTGCAGAAAAGTGGCCCAAGCTACTGTGTAGGGCCTGGGCTGTTGGGCGTTTTGGGTGAGGCCAAGGGCTGTGCTTGTCCCGGTGGGAGACGCAGGGGATGAAGCTGATGGACTTTTGAGCGTGTGACCCGGAAGTGTAAGTGGGGGTGCCCGAAGTCTGGTGGGGGGTGGAGGAAGCTGGGAACCTGAGCTGATGGGAGGAAGGAACCCTTGGCAGGTGGAGTACAGCCTCTGGGCTTCTCAGCCCTGGAGAGAGGACCACTGCTGAGGGGCGGGGCTGGGAGGAGCCACCCCCCCCTCCTCTTGGGAGGGCTTCCTCCTTCCTGGAGGAGGTACCTGGGAGCCTGGGAGGGGCACCGCGGCACTGACAAAATGGGGGGCACCAGTTGGCTGGGGTGTGGGATGGTGGGTAGGGGAATATATAGCACTTGGCTTCTGGGCCCTTTCTGGGCATGCAAGGGGCTGGACCAAGGTCAAGGGGATCCAGACCGCTTCCCTGCCACCCCGAGAACTGCCTTCTGTTTGGTGATGGGCCTGAGTATCTGTGTGCCACGGGGTAGTGCCTGCTCTTGGGAGCCCCCGCAGCCCCAAGGGAGCACGTATCCCCAGAGCCTTGGGCAGAGAGACAGTCACCTAGCCTAGGAGCTTGGAGCTGCTGGAGGGGGAGGGGGCTGCTCCCTGGGGCCCAGGGAAGCTCTAAGTCAGGAGGTGGTGGCCTCCAGGCTGTGGTGTCAGCCAGGCTCCCAGTTCGGACCCTGGACCCTCATTACTTGCCTCCCTGTTCTTGGGTCCCTATCTCTCCACTGCCTGGTAATGGCAGGCCCAGGCATTGATGGGATACATCAGGACACCAGTGAGTGTCCTGTGCTACTCATGGTTCTTGTGGGCTTGGTCTCAGTCCCCCCCCCCGGTGTATCTCTCTGTGCTTGCAGGGCCCAATTTGGGGAGGGGACCTCCCTGCACCTCTGGGTATCTCCTTGTGGGTTGGGTCATGCCCCCTGGAGGCAGAGCATGGGATGTCCCCTTGTGGGCTGGGCACACACAGCTCATGGGATGCTCACATGCACTTGGGTGTGGGTGTGTGCGCTCCTGTGTGTCCGTGCCATGCCCACACACTTGCAACATCTACCGCTTATTCTCCTTTGCAGGCCTGAGGCTCCCGGCCCCATGATTCCTGCATCTGCAGCACCTGAGTGCCCTGGCCCTAGGCCCTGGCCCGCCATGTCACTGCCACGTCTGAGCCTGCGGGTCCTCCCACTGCTGCTGCTGCTGGGGGATGTGCAGGCTGCAGCGGGCACACCCAGGGCTGGCGGAGGACCGCAGCCTGCCTTCCGCACCTTCTTGGCCAGCGACTGGGGTCTTACCCACCTGGTGGTTCACGAGCAGACCGGTGAGGTGTACGTGGGTGCCGTGAACCGCATCTACAAACTCTCGGGGAACCTGACGCTGCTGCGGGCACATGTGACGGGGCCCGTGGAGGACAACGAGAAGTGCTACCCGCCCCCCAGCGTTCAGTCCTGCCCGCATGGCCTGGGCAGCACCGACAACGTCAACAAGCTGCTGCTGCTGGACTACGCAGCCAATCGTCTGCTGGCCTGCGGCAGCGCCTCCCAGGGCATCTGCCAGTTCCTGCGGCTGGACGACCTGTTCAAGCTGGGTGAGCCGCACCACCGCAAGGAGCACTACCTGTCCAGCGTGCGGGAGGCGGGCAGCATGGCTGGCGTGCTGATTGCCGGGCCTCCAGGCCAGGGCCAGGCCAAGCTCTTCGTGGGCACGCCCATTGACGGCAAGTCCGAGTACTTCCCCACGCTGTCCAGCCGCCGGCTCATGGCCAATGAGGAGGACGCTGACATGTTCGGCTTCGTGTACCAGGACGAGTTCGTGTCATCGCAGCTCAAGATCCCCTCGGACACGCTGTCCAAGTTCCCGGCCTTCGACATCTACTACGTGTACAGCTTCCGTAGCGAGCAGTTTGTCTACTACCTCACCCTACAGCTGGACACGCAGCTCACCTCGCCCGATGCCGCTGGCGAGCACTTCTTCACCTCCAAGGTTGTGCGCCTGTGCGTGGACGACCCCAAGTTCTACTCATACGTTGAGTTCCCCATTGGCTGTGAGCAGGCAGGCATCGAGTACCGCCTGGTGCAGGACGCCTACCTGAGCCGGCCTGGCCGCGCCCTGGCCCGCCAGCTGGGCCTGGCTGAGGATGAGGACGTGCTGTTCACCGTGTTTGCGCAGGGCCAGAAGAACCGCGTGAAGCCGCCCAAGGAGTCCGTGCTCTGCCTGTTCACGCTACGGGCCATCAAGGAGAAGATCAAGGAGCGCATCCAGTCCTGCTACCGTGGCGAGGGCAAGCTCTCCCTGCCCTGGCTGCTCAACAAGGAGCTGGGCTGCATCAACTCGGTGAGCAGGCGCCGCGCTGGGGGTGCTCTGGGCCTCCTTCCTTCGCACTGTCTGCTGGTCCACGCCAGGAATGCTCTGGGCCCAGTCCCCCTGTGCCCCCCCCCCGCCAGTCCACACTGGGGGTGCTCTGGGCCCGTCCTCCCCTGTCCCCCACCGGTCCGTGCCGTGGGTGCTCTGGGGCCCCATTGCCCCCCACCCCCACAACAGTCCAGGCTGCTCCTGGCGCATCCGCCTCAGAGCCCGTCCATAGGCCGGCTGCCGCCTTGCTTCCTCAGAGACAGGGTGACAGGGCCACGGCCATCAGTCCAGGAGCCCCTGTAGGCAGCAGGCAGGGGATTGACCGTGTGCTTTGTGCTGGACTGCATGCTCGCTGCCCTGGCCTGTCTCTTTCTTACAGATGAGGTCATTGAGGCTCAGTAAGGTGGGGTAGCTTGCCCAGGGCCACAGCACCAGTAAGAGGCAGAGCTGGCTGGGGCTGCACAGAGGGAGGCCCTGCTCACCCTTGCTCTGGGGTGTGTGTCCGCTCTCAGGCCCCTGGCCTCACCTTGCAGTGGTGTTGACGGCACCAGGCCTGACTCTGGGGTGGCCTGAGGGCCAGGGTACTGGGTGCCCGGTGGTCAGCAGCCACAGCTTTCATCTCTAGGCCCCAGAGGGGCCAGCCTGGGGCCAGCTGCTCTATGGGGAGCCTCGTATACACTGCCCGCGGCAGCAGGATGCATTGTTTAGGGGCGCCTTGGGGTGACCTCCCTGGGAGGGGGGAAGCCCTCTGCTCTGGGTCACTGGGCGGCCCCAGGAAACCTGGCATATCTGGCTTCAGTTGTCCCATCTCTATACCGGGAGTGACGCTGGTTTCAGGGCAGTATAGGAGGCAAGGGTCCCTTGACCCTTGTCTGTCATGTCCGCCCCTGGTGGGGGGGGGCCTGTCAGGATGGGGCTGTCCTCCACAGTGAGGCCCCCATGTGCCAGGCTGATGTGTTGGCCACCCTCCCATGGCATTTCAGGGAAGGCATCCTACCTCTATTACACAACTGGAGAAACTGAGGCCTGGAGGGCCGGCTCCTGTAGAGGTCATACTCAATACCCTTCATGCCCATGGCTGGGTCTGTCCCCTCTCCCCTGCCTGACAGTCCCCCCAGCCAGGTCTCTGCTCCTGGGACCCGCTGCGGGACCCTCAGCCCAGCTCCAACTCAGCATCCGCTACTCCATGTGCATTAATGATCCCTTCCCTGCAAACCTGCTTTAGGAATTCGAGCCTTTCTCCTGTCCCCCGGAGCCTGCCCTCCCCCAGGCCCTTTCCGTCTTCTCTGGAACTTCACGAATTGATCACATCCTACCCCTTCAGTAACCACTTCATAGCCAGTCTCTGCCTTTGCCTTCTGGGTGTGTCCCCTGTGCCCTGTCCCGAGTAGGCCCTCCGTGTACCCCACAGCCCCCTGGGGGCTGGCCCTGGCCCGGAGTCGCAGGCGTGGGCTGCAGGGTGGCTGCTGTCCCTCCCTGGTCTCCTCTAGGCTGCTTCCTGTCTGCCCCACAGGTTAGCTGGGGCGCCTGCGTGCGGCGCTGGGTGGGAGACGGGCCCCGAACTGGCGTGTCCACCAGGCCTCCAGCTTCTTCACAGGCCTTGGCTTCTCTGGTGGTCGAATGGGGCCAGGCATCCTTAGGCTCCCACATGTGTGTGGCCTGGCTCCAGCCTGCCCCTCTCAGGACCCTCCGTGAGCCCCTGCCTCCTTCATATCCCACCCCCCCCTCCATTAGTGGGGGGTGCTGGCCAGTCTTGGCGGCAACACTCACTACCCTCAGGCAGAAGACACTGGACACCTGAGACTGGCCGAGGGAGCCCAGGGTCTCACCTTCTCCCTTCCCACAGCCCTTGCAGATCGACGACGATTTCTGTGGGCAGGACTTCAACCAGCCTCTGGGGGGCACGGTCACAATTGAGGGCATGCCCCTGTTTGTGGACAAGGACGATGGCCTGACCGCTGTGGCCGCCTACGACTACCGGGGTCGCACCGTGGTATTCACCGGCACACGCAGTGGCCGCATCCGAAAGGTCAGGGCCCGCGACTGTGGTGATGGGGTGGGCAGGGCCCTGGGGGTGAGACTGGGAAGCCCGGATCCGATGCTGGGCTTGGCCGCTGTGAGGGTCCTTAGCGGGCCCCAGCGCCCCCGTGCTGCCTCCTCCATGCCCCTCCTTTGGGGCTACTCCAGTGCCTGGCATGTATAAAGGCTCTGGCTGGGCATCAGGGGCTCGGAGGGTGGGTCAGGGCATGTGAAGGGGCTGGCCAACCTCCCCCTCCAGTCCCCCCGCTGTCTAAGGGCACACAGTGACCTCCTGGGAAGGCTGTGGGGGTGGGGGTGGGGGCAGGGCACGTCTGCAGGGCCCCCTCCCCTCCGGGGATCCAGTGTCTGCTGAGGCAGCACTCCGGAGCTGATGGGAGGCCCCCGCCCTGCTCAGAGGCAGCAAGGCCAAGGGCAGGGCAAGGGTGGTACCCCTCTGCTCCCACCTACCACTGGTGGGCGCAGGGAGAGCACTGGCTCCAGAAGATGAGGGCCTCTCAGGGTAAGGGCTGGGGTGCCGTGGGGCAGGGCCTGCATGGTGCCTGCATCCCTTCCCTTGCCAGCAAGCACTGGGCTGCACACAGAGGCCTCGAGCAGCTGCCTGCAGGGCAGTCCTACCTTGGTGGGTCAGGGAACCAGACCAGGACAGGGCTGGCCTGTTGGGGAGGAGGTTTCTGGGGTGTCTGTGGGGTGGGGGTGTCTGGGAGCCCCAGAGTCAGTGCAGGGGCAGGGCCTGGGAGATGAAATAACAGCTGTCCCCAGGCCTGCTGCTGACACAGCTCCCCGCCCGCTGTGTACCCGTGGGTGGGGGCTGGGCCTGGGGCCAACAAGGGCCTCGCCTGCTCTCAGCTTCTGTGCGGGAGGGGGTCTCCCTTTCTGTGCCATGCTAGGTGCCCTGGGAATCATGTTCCACTGCTCACTGGCTCTGTGATGTCTGTGAAGGGACCTCCCCCTACCCCCCCACCCCCCCGGCCACTAGTCACCTCAGCTTTCCCATTTGTGAAATGAACCTGGGCGTGTGGGCTCTAGGCTGGGGTGGCCCTGAGGCAGTGGGATCCCAGATGTGGACTGAAGGCCATCCCCGGAGGAGCTGCCCTGAGGTGCTGTGGGGTTTGGGCCCCATATGAGCCAGTGAGGCTGACTAGTAGGTCAGCTCAGCCCCTGCTTGTCTCTGGGCAAGGCCCCCTGCCCTCAGAGCTGGTCCCCTGGTGTGGCCTTCCTTCCTTAGTGTTGGGGATGCTGTCTGCAGCCTGGGCATAGGCTCTTTCCCTTCTCAGCAGTGGGGCCCCCCAGCACGTACCCCCTCTTCCCAGCCCAGGGAGGGTACATGGCACTGGAGGGGTGGGGGGGAGCAGGGGAGCCCCTGGGGTGTGTGTATGTCAGGTGGGGGGGAGGGGGAGCAGGGGAGCCCCTGGGGTGTATGTCAGGTGGGGGGCAGGGGGGCAGCAGGGGAGCCCCTGGGGTGTGTGTATGTCAGGTGGGTTGTTCTCTGCAGGGCCAGTGCGGCTGCAGTGAGAACCGCTCCCTGTCCCTATCCCCTTGGGCAGGCCAACCCCCACCAAGCAGGAGTGAAGCCTGCTTGGAGACACCCCTGCCAGGTGCCCCAGAGCCTGTCACCCAGCAGGAGGCTGGGCTCCTGGGGCTGGGAGTGGCCCATTTGATGGTGGGTATGCTGGCAGGCAGCTGGCTAAGGCACTGTCTGTGCCCGCAGGCCACCCTGTGAGGTTGGGAGAACGGGTTAGTCCGGCCCTGCCTCCCCTCTGCTGCCTCCCTGGCTCTGGCCTCACTCCCCTGCCTCAAGGCCGCTGTCTGGGTGGGAGCTCTGAGTCTCATTGGTCCTGCGCTCCTTCCTCTCTGCCCTGGTCCCACGGAGGGGAAATTGAGGCCCTGGGCTCAGGTCCCCTTCATTGGCAAACCCCTGCCTCTCTCTCCCTTACCCACCCCTGCATCTGCCTCCCAGAGCCCTGTCCTTCCTGCGCATTGGTCCCTCCCACCCCTGGACCTGTCCAGGTTAGGCATGCACTGTGAGGGTATGGACTGCACCCTTGTAGGGTATGCAGGGTCAGCGGTGACCAGGGACTGCTGGCCTGGCGGTGGGAGCGCCCCCTCAGGGAATTCGAGCCACATTAGTTGTGAGGCTCTTCCGTGGAGGCACACCCCAGCCTTGCCTCACACACCACTCACCTGCAGCCACCTGCCCAAGTAGAAGGGGGAGTTCTTAGGAAGCCTGTGACACGGCTGTTCGCGTTCCACAGCCAGCTGTCTGCACCCTCGTCCCATCCAGGTGGCTGAGTTTAGGTGTGGATGCAACTCCCCCTTTCGAGCTCTGTGATTCTGGAGCTGGCTATCTGGCCTCTCCGGGCCTGTTTCCCCAGGCATAGTGGGACGAAGCCCAGAGTCTGGTCCCGTTCGGGCATGCAGCCAGCCCTCATTCCTGGTGCTGCCTCTCAGGACCCTCACAACCCTACCGTCCTTGTGACAGATGGGGAAACTGAGGCATGTGGTGGCAGCAGCATGTGCCAAGGCTTACTGGCTCCAGGGTTCTTGCTCGTGACTGTAGCCTCCCTCCTTGTCCTGTGGGTCCTTGGAGGAAAGGAAATGGGGGCCTCAATTTCAGTGTCCTTCCTCTGAGGAATCCCGGGATCCAGGGCAGCCCCACCTCTGGGAGCCCCTCACTGCCCACTCTTGCCCTGACCTGCCAGCCTTCAGGGGTCTTTCTGTCCCCAGCCCCCAGCCCTGCACATGGGCCGTGGTTGCCTGGCTTTGCCTTGCCCTAAGAGCAGCTCTTGTGGGGAGCACAGGTGCCCTGCTCTGTCTCCTCCCCACTGCCTAGGGCTCATGGTGCCTTTGAACACTGTGTCACACCATGGGGCGCAGCTGCAGGTAGAGGTCTGGAGCAGAGCAGGGGCCAGGAGAAGGGGTTCCAGTCCCATTCTGCTTGCCCCAGTCCCATAACTGCCCCCAGGACAGGCTTCCAGCCTTGACCCGCTGGAAGGGACCCCTGCTCCCTGCCGACTGGGCCTCTCCTTGGCTGGGGCCCAGCCTGTGGCAGCAGTTTCCCCTCCCGCCTCAGCCCCACCTTCCCCACCATGCTTTCCTGACCTGCCCTGGAGGTGGGAGCAGCTCTGGTCCAGGGGCTGAGCCAGGACAGGGAGGGCCACAAGGTGCCCTCTGTCCTGGCCCGGCACCGCGCCTCCTGCTCTCCTCTTGTCGTGTGTCCCCGTTACCTACTGAAGCCTGGGCCCTGGGGACCCCTGCCCTCTGCTACCCCGGGGGCAGCCCTGCTATACTGACAAAGACCCAGACGCCCTCCCTTCCCCAGGCCTGGGTGTGCTCGGTCTTTAACAAGTGACTGGTGAGCTCCAGGGACCCAGCTGGCCCCCTGCCAGGCCCCATGAAGGAGAACGAGCGGACCTGGTGTAAAATTGTGGAGTAATTTGGCTCTTGCCAGCTTCAGCTGTCCAAGGTGCCCTGGTCTTCCCCAGCCTCTGCCCACCGCCTGCCTCCCCGCCCCAGAGGCAGCCTGTCCTCCGACTGATACCCCAGACCCCCAGTCATGTGCGTGCCTTCCCCCCACTGCCCCAGATGGCCCCCGGGGCCCCTGGAGCCTGGCAGGAGTTCCCCTGGGGAGGGAGGGCTGGTTTGAGTTATTTAGAGTCAGTCCAGGCACTCACAGTAGGTAGGCAGAGGCCTGCCCCAGACTCCTGCTAGTGGGTGCCTGCCCCACCGCACCCATCTGGAGGCCTTCTTAGACTCTCCCTGTGGGGACGGTCTGTGGTTCTGGGCCAGGTGAGGGGCACCTAGCCCAGCACGGGTACTCCCCTAGCTGCAGGGCTGGGGGCTGGGCTCTGCAGATGGGACAGCGGCCCCTCTGCCTGAGCTTCCGACTTGTCAGGAGGAGCCGGGAGTCCCTACTTTGTGCAAGATCTCATTGTTAGGCAGTGACAGCTAACAGCAGGCATCGTGGCTCAACCTAAGGTTACTGTGGGCCAGTTTATGACCGTGGAGATGTGGGCTGTGGCACTGCTGGCTTGCAGGGTGCAGGGCCTTGGGTGAGATGCGAGGGACAGTGCCCTGCTGGGCTCCAGGGCCAGGCTGGGCCGTTTTGGATTCTGGTGGGAAGGCCTGCCCTGGCGAGGGTCCTCTTGCCAGGGCCTTGCCTCCTATCCCTCAGCATTGGGGGGGCTCTGGGGAGCCCCAGGGAGGCTGGCCTGTTTTCCTGCTGTGTGCTGATCCTTGAGCGTGAGAGAGAACCGTGGCTGTGGCCTCAGCGCTCTGGGCCCCTCCCTGCCTGCTACCCTACAGCTGTGCTGTAGTCGATGGTTTCCTGCAGTGTGTGTTGCTCTCGGCCTGGGCTGCCAGTGACAGGGGTGCCTCTTAGCTCCAGTGGCCTCACGGCTCCAGAAGCTTCTCTCCAGGTGCTTTTTCCACTCCCCCAGGACCCCCCCCCCACTGTCCCTAGGATACAGAAATTCAAGGATCCTGAAAGTGGGCCCGTGTTTCTGAGACCTGCACAGAGCGGTGTTGGCCTCTCAGGGTTCTGGCCGCAGGGCCCCTCCATCCTGGGCCAGAGTCTGTGCGTCTCGTCCAGTCGGGGTCCCTGCTTCCCCAGCCCACGTCTGTGCTGGAGGTTGACACGGGAGCCCCTGTGGGGCTGGGGGAAAGCTGTTGCCCCCAAGAGAGATCCCGGGCAGGATAAGGCCCCCAGCCCCCCAACTCTTGTGGCCCTGGATTTGGATCTTGGGTGTCAGGAGCATGCCCTTGACTCCACGTGACCTGACCTCTAAAGGCCCACAGAGGACCGTGTGCCTGCAGGCGTCCTCATCATGCTGGGACACAGCCCTGTGTGATGGGGGTGGGACAAGGAGGTCCATGGCCGTGTGTGTGCAGCCCAGCAAATCACAGGGAGCACAACTGGCCCCCTGTCCCTTGGAGGTCACTTCACTGGCTGATCTCCATCCCTAGGGCTGTTCCGCCAGTTTTGGGGTTTTCATGGGTCATACAGCACGCCGTCTCTGGTCTCACTTCCTCATTGCTGTTGGTGGCGCTTGGGCCTAGCCATTGTGGGCAGCGTGCTAGGCTCTGTGTCATGCTGGCGTCATGCATGGCAGACCTGCGTGCGGGCTCAGGTCACTGGGTCCTGGTGCAGCTCTGGCCTCCAGGGGATTGTGAGTGGGGGGTGGAGGGGTCCCAGCTGCCCACTTCCTGTACGGCTTAGTGCCTGTGCCTGTGGGCCTATGGGTGCACTGCCCTTTCCTGCTAAGGGCATGGTCCCTGGGACCTTTGGGTGGTATTGGGTGGTACCCGGGGGATGTCTGTGTGTCCTGGGGAGGATATGCCCTGCTTCCTCTGGTTCTCCAAGCCGTGGCTGGCCCTAGTGGGCTGCACCAGAGGGCACAGGGCCTCTCATTTTCCCCCCACCCTCCATGTCCATCTAGGGACTCCCCAGCCCTTCGTCTCAGAATGAGCATTGCTTTCTTCCCCACCAACAGTGGCCCGCAGGCATGCGTGGAGGGTCACGGGCCACCTCCCTGTGGGGACTGGCTAATCAGGCCTCAGCCACAGCCAGAGCACCTTGGCATCTCTGACGAGAATGACGCTGTCGGGTGCAGCTGGCAGTGGCCACCCTGTGGGCCATTTAGGGCTAGCCTAGTGGAGGTGGCCTCGTGAAGGTCCAGGGCTGCTGCCTGCAACGTGTAGTCCCCCTGCCCACGGGCAGATTGGTCTCTGACTCCCAGGACCTGTCCTCTAAGGGTGTGGGAACTCCTCGCATTATGGCAAGGGGGGTACAGAGACCAGAACTGCCCCACTGGGGAGTCTGCCAGGAAGGGTATCCTGGAAGGAGAGAAGAGTAGGTCCAAAGCTCGGGCTGTGTGATCTGCGTTGCCGCATGGCCCAGCTTTGCGGGGCCTCCAAGGCTGTGGGGTGGATCCCCCGGGTAGCCGTGCCCCTCCACTTCATGGCAGCATTGAACAGTCTTTCCTCCCCTACTGATGGAATCACGAACTCACACAGCCCTGTGAGGGGGCAGACGAGGAGACCAAGGGTCAAGGAGGACCACTGTGTATGCCGGCTGGTATCTGTTCTTCTCTGTGTTGAGGACTCAGGTTGAAAAAGACAAGATTCTTGGGACCCTCCCCCCAATCTTGCCAGGTATGTTTGGCCCAATTAGAGCCATTGGGCCTTCTGCAAATCATGTTTTAATTACCCAAGTACTGCCAAGAGGAAATTGTTAATTGCTTTTCCAGTATCAAATTCCTCCTGGCCTTTCTGAGAACGGTCCCAGGAAGGGGTCTGGAACCTGCCCCCAGCTGGAGGAGGGGGAGAGCCTGTGGCAGCATGAGTGAGGGGGGAGAGGGGCCCCAGAGCTGGGTTCACCAGGGCTTTGGTGACACGGCCCTAACTGGGAGAGGAGCATGCGAGGGTGTGAGAGGCTCCTTTCCCCAAGCAGCCCCTCTCGGTACCACTCTGCTGCCCAGGGGGCTGGGAACAGGCTGGGCAGCTCTATGTACTAGAGGACAGCCTGGGGTCCCAGCCCTGTAGCCGGTTCACTGGCTGCTGTCCCCGCTATACCCGCCCCCCGCCCCCACAGTCTTCTGCCTGTCCCCTCACCTGGGGTCCTGTTCACCTGCTATCTGGCTCAGTCACTGCACCTCTGCTCCACAGATAGGGCCTCAAGGGCTGTTACCTTGGGACGGGTAGAGCCCGGAACTCTTTGCCTTCCCTGGTGGGGGCCAAGCTGGGCAGCCCCCTGCCTCTGGGTGGCTAGGGCGCGTGCCGGCTTTGGCAAGCAGCCTGCATGGCCCAAACATCCTCCCAGTGCCCCCACCCGCCCTCAGCACAGAGAATGGGCTCTTTGTTGGCCTTGGGCTGGACAGACAGCTGACCTGGCCAGGCCGCAGCAGTTGGTGAGAGCCACGCAGTAATGGGTGTGGGGGCAGCCAGCTGGGCCAGCCTGGGGTTTAGGCCCCCAGGTCCGGAGGCTGCCCACCTGCCACTGGCCACCTCTCCAGGGCTCTCTTTGCAGGACCCCCCACCCCCACCCCATGCCACGTGTCCTGGGCCTCCAGGACCTGCTGGCCTTGGGTGAAGGTGAACCTGCTCCCTGGCCTGTCAGTGGGAAGGGGCAGTTGATACCTCGTGATGGTGGTAGATGTGTGGCCCAGTGTTTTAGTCCTGGCACCAAGAGGTTGCTGGGGCCAGGCCCCTCTCTGGGGACATGGACAGTCCCTGTGCCTCAGCTCAGAGTGCAGGAGACCCCCCCCCCAACCCCATGTACAGAGTGACAGGAAGAACCCAGGTTGGAGAAGTGGGTGAGCCAAAGGGCTGGGGCAGAGGCTGGATGGGGGTGGCAGTGTCTGTCTGGGTCAGAGCCAGGGGTGGGTGGGTGCCTGAGCACAGGGTAGCCCAGCAGGCATGCCCTCGGGGGCTGGCAACCTCCACTCTGGCCGGCATCTGGCCAGGAGGGGCCCCGTCTCAGGTGTGGGGAAGGGCCCCATGGCAGAGAGACAGAGCTGAGTTGGGACTCTCAGGTTTTTCCTTGGTGAGATATGGGAGGAAAGGTGGCTGTGGCTAGTTTTGGAAGGTTCTGGTTGTCTTTGGGGAAAGGTCTGCAGAGCCCAGAGGTGACAGCCGGAGGCAGGAGGGAAGATCCCAGGGGTTGCCAGAAGTCTCTCCTGTGTGTGCTGCAAGCCCAGCTGCCCCAGGAGGGCTATCCCCAGGTGGGTGGCCCATGCCTGGACAGCCGCGCACAGGGGAGTGGCGTCGGCACATGGGCCGCCGGCAGTGTGACATATGTCCCGCAGCCCTGCCAGCTGCCTGGCCCCATGCCTGTCCTGGAATGCCTTCCTGGTGGCACACTGCATCCCTCTGCCTGCTGTGGGAGCAGACTCCATGTCCCCAGGTGCACATGGCCGTCCAGGGCCGTAGGTGCCTCGCAAGTCTCAGTTTACCTGTCTGTGCTGCATGGGCCCCACGGCCTGAGGACCAGCTGTGACACAGCAGGCGCACCCCCAGCACCGTCATTCCTGGGCGGGACACCTCCCGCCTGTGCAGCTGTCACGCGTGTGCTTGCAGGAGCCCAGCCAAGCCTGGGTGGTGGCCACCCAGTGCGCAGTGTGGAGCCTATCACCCGCGTCCCATCCACCCATGGGCCCAGCTGTGCCTCCCTAACACCCCCGCTCGCTCTGCTTTCTCCAGAGACATCGCGGCTCTTGGGGGCCTGCCTCTGTGTGTTCAAGGGCCAGGGCTGCCCGGTGTTGGGCAGGGGGGTGGACAGATGGACGCGTGGCTGGTGGACAGCTGGACATGCATGCTCCCCGCTGCAGCTGTTGGGTGCCACCTGTTGCCGTCAGCGTGCTACCGGCCTGGGGCCTGGGGGCGGGTGCTTCAGGGTCCAGGTCTGGCCTGCTTGTTTCTTCCTTCCCTCAGGGCCCTGCTCTCCACCTGCTCCCCTTCTGTGGCCTTTGCTGGTGTGCTCCTGGCTTGTGCACTTCCCTGTCGTGTCCCCTTGTCCCCTGCTGGGTTAGGATGTCCACACCTCAGCCCTTGCCCTCAGGAGGGAGGGGCATGGTATGCCTGGTGGAGGGGCTGGTCAAATCAGCCCCATATGGGCCCTGGTGGTCAGTGGGTCAGAGTGAGTGTCCCTGTTCAGCAGACACTTCTTGAGCGCCCCCTGCATGCAAGGGGCAGAGGTCTAGTCAGGCCAGCCTGTCAGGGCCTCCTGGGCAACTGTCCCCAGTGTCTGGTTGTGAGAGGGCAGCTTGGGGCACTGGGGAGGGGGCCTGGGGCTGGGGGGCTGGGGTTTGGGCTGGGCTTCTGGGGGGCTTCGGGAGGCACCTGCAGGGAGAGGGTGGGTGTAAGATAGGGCTCTGGGAGAGTCCAGAGTCCTGATCTGACAGGTAGGCTGAGCCTGGGGCTGGAGTTCTGGGTCCCACTGGTGCGCCTGTCTGCACATGGGCCCTGCCCTCCTGACCTCCCTGTCCCCTGCTTCCTGGCCATTCTCCAGGCTGGCCTGCCAGGCTGCTGGGGTTTGGTGATTGCCTGAAGGCCTGGCTACCCTCTGTTCCTTCTCCTTGGCTCACTGGCTTGGTCCTTGTCCCATGCTCAGAGCACCTCTGGCATAGGGAGTGGGGTCTGTTGTCACCATCTCACAGGTAGGGAAGCAGGGAGCAGACCTGTGCCCCATGTTGGTTGCACAGCTGGGTGTCTGCGCCAGGCCTTGGGCCTAGGTGGCGTGGGCGTCGGGGGGCTGCTCTGCTGGCCTCCCGAGCTCTCCTGTGGCTGATGCTGACCTGGGCCTGCCGGCCTGGGGAGCTGAGTACAGGCCCCAGAGGGCAGCGAGGTACAGGTGGGGTCCTGTCCACGCTCACCTGCAGGGCCACTGGGGCTGGGCTGCCATGGCCCCTCCCTCAGTACCCCATTTTCCTGGAGGCCGTGGGCCCAAGCCACTCTGGCAGCTCCAGGCCCAGCCGGCAGCCGCCTCCCCCTGCCCAGCTCTGCTGGGCCCAGCTCTTCCGGGTCTGGTTTGACTTAAGCCTGGCTGCCTGGCCGGGAGGCAGCTGAGCGGATGTGGGGGGTGGCCTGGGGCCCTCAGGAATGCGGCCCTCCCCCTCTCCCTCAGCCAGCAGCCTCTGGCCCAGAGTCACAGCGCCCCACCCTGGCTGGCCGCCCTGGGCCAGCACGGAGCAGAGTAGGGGTGTTTCACCAGCACCTGGCCCACCCCAGCGAGGGGGACCTGCCCTGTCCTGTCAGCATGGGGGTGCATGGCAGGGGTGCCAGAGCCAGGCGGAGGCGGAGAGGTGGGCCAGCTGCGGCTTTGGTCACTGCCAGAGAGAGGCGGGCCTGTGCAGGGCCGGCCACCTTGTGCCCTGGGAGCCTGCCTGGGATCAGCTGAGCCGGCAGACACCGCCCCACGAATCCCGGCTCTGGAAAGCCCCCTGGGTCTCTCTGTTAATTAAATACATTTGTTTGGTAAAAGCAGCTAAAAATACTTGCAGCATCACACGCTTCGGAGAAGAGCTAGCTGCTTAGGGCCCGGTCTGTTTGGGGTCTGGAAGGTATTTCCCTGCCACCCTCCTGCCTTCTTGCCGGGTGCTCCCCACTCCAGTGCCTTGCCCTGGCCTCACTTCTGTGCCATCTCCTTGCCTCAGAGCCTCGTGGTGTACCTTCTCTGCCACGGTGGACATCTCACTTTCCCTGAGGGCCCCTGCTGCCTCCTCACTCCTTTTCCCACTGCCTTCCTCCGGGGAACCCAGCCTGGCCCCAAGAAGCGCCGGGCACTGCCTGGGGCTCTGGCTCCTCCTGTGCTGGGCTCGGCTGTACAGCTGGGCACGGGCTGGGGGTTGTACCTGTTCCGTGGACGAAGGGGCTAGGTCAGGACTCGTCTACGGGGCCTCCTTGGGGTGGATGGAGGCCTCAGCCTCGTCCTTGCAGGGCTTGGGGGGGGGGAAGGGCAGCTGGGGGCGAGGCTCCAGACCCCTGACCTTTTGTAGGCGTGAGGCTGAGCCAGAAAGGCATTGGCACAGCCCCATGTAACCCCTTGCGGCCACAGATCCTGGTAGACCTGGCAAATCCCGGCGGCCGGCCAGCCCTGGCCTATGAGAGCGTGGTGGCCCAGGAGAACAGCCCTATCCTACGTGACCTGGTCCTCAGCCCCGACCGCCAGTACCTCTATGCCATGACAGAAAAGCAGGTGGGTGACCTGCTGCGGGACATGTGGGAGGGCTCTGACCCCCAGAGCGCGGGACATGGCCATCACCAGCCTACTCTGTCCACACTGACTCCGGGTTCCCCCAGTTGGGCTTGACTTCCCATCCCCTCCCTGTGTGCCCGGTGGGGGCTTCGGGCAGCCATCCCCATGGGATTGGCACCTGCCTGGCCCACCGTATCAAGGCCATCCATTTGCGTTCCTGGCCTAGCACTTGAAGCCAGTCCCTGACCTCAGCATGGTGACAGCATGATTGCCAAGGGGGTGGGCAGGTGGAACCAGCCAGGATGGGTCAGTGAGGCCCAGCCTGCCTTCCTGGGAGCTTCTCTCACTTCCCCTCTGCCACTCTCCCAGTTGTCAGGTTATTCCCTTTTTCTGGGGACCTCAGGGCCAGCCAAGTAGGGCCTAGCCTGCCTCTGGGCTTGGGACTGGGGCTGACGAGCCCCTGTTCCCCTGGGGAGCTCAGAGTCCAGACAGATGGGACAGTGACTCTGGCTGGAGCTGTCACTTCCTCCCTGGATATCTTCCCTGCACTGACCCACTCGCTTCCTGGCTGTTACCCCTCCTTGGCCAAGTCAGGGCTACCCAGGAGCAACCTTCGAATAGAGCGAGCTGGCGGGAGGCCTGAAACGGGCGCTGCCCTTGCATGTGGGGGCGGGACAGGGTTCAGGGGACATGTGATGGTGGCAAGGAGGCCTTGTGGGGGCTTGACGCCTTGTTTCCCATGCTGCCAGGTGACTCGCGTGCCTGTGGAGAGCTGTGTGCAGTATACATCATGCGAGCTGTGCCTGGGGTCACGGGACCCCCACTGCGGCTGGTGTGTCCTGCACAGCATGTGAGTCCAGAGGGCCCTGACTCCCCTGCCCGGCAGCCTCCATTCTGGGGGACCCAGGTGGCCTTCCTGTGCGCCGTGGGCAGTTGCAGCTCCCTTCTGAGCATCTCTGGGCTCCCTGGGCGGAATGTCATGGGCCTGGGAATGGCCAGTGACTGGCTGAGTGATGGCAAGCCCGGCTTCACTGTCCAGGCAAAGCTAGGGGGCTTCCCCTAGTGCGGGTGATGACGGCCCCGCTGAGTAGGGGCTGGGGTGCTAGGGGTGCCCTGCTGGCCGCCTCCCCCATGCCCAGCCCCAGCACCTTCTGCCTGCAGCTGCTCGCGGCAGGATGCCTGCGAGCGGGCGGACGAGCCCCAGCGCTTCGCCTCCGACCTGCTGCAGTGTGTGCAGCTGACCGTGCAGCCTCGAAACGTCTCCGTCACCATGTCTCAGGTTCCGGTGAGCACGGCCACCCTGCTGCAGGGGGCAGAGGGCGGGGGGACAGCGGGGGGCCACGGCTCCCTGCTCACTGAAGCCTCCTGGGGGCCCAGCTTGTGCTGCAGGCCTGGAACGTGCCTGATCTCTCGGCTGGCGTCAACTGCTCCTTTGAGGACTTCACGGAGTCTGAGAGCATTCTGGAGGATGGCTACATCCACTGCCACTCGCCCTCTGCTCGCGAGGTGGCACCCATCACGCGAGGCCAGGGTGAGTGCCACCGAGGGCTGGGGCCACATGGCTGCTGCAGGGCAGTGGGGGAAGGAGCGGCTGCCTGTCTCATGTACTCAGAGGCCTGCAGGATCTGAGGGGTGGGGGTGCATCCATGGGCTGTGTAGGGGGGGAGGGGGGGAAGGGCCTCGGCGAGGCCTGGCCCTGTGGGAGGGCCCTGGGTCTGGGAGCCCCGGTGGCCCCAATGGCACAGGCCCATGCTGCTTCTGCAGGAGACCAGCGAGTGGTCAAGCTTTACCTAAAGTCCAAGGAGACGGGCAAGAAGTTTGCGTCCGTGGACTTTGTCTTCTACAACTGCAGCGTCCACCAGTCGTGAGTGTCCTGGCTGCCCTGCAGTGACCATCCCCGCATGGGCAGGGCATGGTGCTGCTTGGCCCAGTGGCCAGGGTGGGAAGGACAGCCCCTGTAACAGCTGCTCACCTGGCAGGGGGCGGGGCCTCCAGGTGGGGCAGGGGGAGAAGCCTGAGAGCCAGCAAGGTAGGGGAGTGAGGGGCACCGTTTCAAACAAGGAGAGTCTTGCCAGCCTCTTACAAGCTGCTGAGGGGTGGGGAGTGGCCCACAGATGCCAGGGCGAGGCAGGGAGTCCTGAAGGGAGCTACCTTGTCATCCATGCAGGACACGGGATGCAGCCCAGGGAAGGGACGGTCCTCTCGGTGCCGTACCTGCCACTCAGGGATAGACAGGGCTCCAGGTTCTCCCTGGTTCTAGTTTATAGCAGTCCCTAAGGCTGGGGCCTGGTGCTCCCTGAGTTGGTTGGGACCCAGTCTGGAAGGCCAGTGAGGGGGTTGGGGAGGGGCCCACATAGGTGGTTCAGCCACGGAGCCAGAGGCCCCTGATTTTCAGCTGTGTGTTTGTTTTGTTGGCTGACATGCAAACTGATGGCCCCCTGGCTCTGCGTGGGCACCCACGGAGGGCTTGGGTGTTCATGTTACCAGGATCTGATCCCTCTGTCCATGGTGGGCTGGGAGTTTTGGAGCAGGGGCAGCATTCCAGAGCTGGAGAGGATTGAGAATCCCTGGAGAAGCAGGGTGGCCCGAGGGTTGGCAGGTCCTTGGGAGAAGTCAGAGGTGGTTTTTTGCAGGGTAAGTGGGTGCCACAGGAGCTATAGAGATGACAGGGCCCCAGCCGTAGGAGGTTACATGGGCCGGAGCACTCCTGGGACCTGTCTAGGCCCTGGAGACACGTGGGTGACATGTGGGAGACAACTGGACAAGCACCTGCCAGGTGGGCTTGCCTTCTGGTCAGGGAGGCAGATGTCTGCTGGGCCCTGCGGCGATGGCTTACCTCTTAAATGTAAACCTCAGTTAATTAAGACAAAACTGGAATTTGAAAGACCGTTCTGGACATGCACCAGCACATTTTCCCAGTACAAATTGTCATGTGTGACTTGGTGTGGCTAGTGGTCACCTCAGTGGATAGCGCAGGCTTCAAAAATATCTGTTACTGGGAAGGTTCTGCCAGCAGACACTGGGGTGGGGAAGCACTGGGTGGAGGAGCAGCCAGTGCAAAGGTCCCGAGGTGGTGTTGTGAACTGCTGCTGAAGTAGGGCAGTGGTGCGGCCCCATGTGGCCACTGGGCGGAGGCACAGGTTGTCCCAGTTCGCCACCCTGCCCTCTCCCCATAGCTGCCTGTCCTGTGTCAACGGCTCCTTCCCCTGCCACTGGTGCAAATACCGCCACGTGTGCACGCACAACGCCGCCGACTGCGCCTTTCTGGAGGGCCGCGTCAACGTGTCTGAGGTGAGGCCAGCATGAGGACTCAGGGTTTTAGAGGTGTGTAGAACTGGGTGTCACCTGCCGCAGGGCCTGGAAGAGATGCCCCCAAAGCCTGTGCCGTGAGAGACCTTCTCCAAGGCCGTCCTGACCGGAGGCCAACCAGTAGTGTCTGCTGGGGTCCTCAGTCTGCTCTGTAGTCCTCAGGGAAGGCCTCATACCTGGGCTTCTATGTGTAGGCTATGGACCAAAGGCCCGATGCAGGGAGAGGGAGGGTGTCGGCCCAGTGTGGTGAGAGCCTGGGGCGTGGGGTGTCTGGGCAGGCAGGGGCGTCCCATCAGAAACCCTCAGTCTGATGTGCAGGATGGGTGGCTCCTTCCTGGAGCCATTCCAGGTGCTGCATAGTAATTGATGGTAATTTGGTAGTAAAATGTTCTGGAAACCAGCAAGGTGCTGGCTTTATGTACAGGTAGCCAGGACAGGCTGAAAGGGGAAGCTGCCAGAGAGTACAGAGCCAGAACTGGAGGACAGGGCCCTTGGTGCATAGTAGACACTGTGTCCGTGGTTGGACGGGGCATGAGGGTGTGGGGCACCTGGGGGCAGAGGAGATGCAGTGTACCTTGGGCCACTCCTCCCCAAGCCACCCCTGACTAACCTCTGTCACCCCAGGCCTTTGTCTCTTCCCTGCTGTGACGTTGCATGTCATGGGACAAGATGCAGCCAGGGGCAGGCTAGGAGCAGGCGAGGACCTTGGGCATTTGGCAGGAGGGGTGTTTGGGTGAGCAGGTGGTGTGAGAGCCGGGCTGTGGGGATAGGCAGTGGGCTTCCCTGGGAGCGTGGCCTACATGAGGCGCTGGGCACAGTTGTCCTGAGGGCACACAGAGGCCATGGGGCAGCAGGGGGCTGGTGAGTAACCCCAGGGCCAGGGACTTTGGGGAGGGCAGTCATGGGCTGAGGGTGGTCCTGGGGTCCGGGAGGTTGTCAGGGAGGGGACTCCTTCTACAGATCCATCCTCTTCAGCTGTAGGCCCAGGTTTTATGGGAACTTTTCTAAGGAGAGTGTTCCAGGCCCAAATTTGACCAGTTCAATTGCCCAGAAGGACTTGGGCTCCTTGCCCTCTTCCCATCTCTGTGTCTGGTTTGGATCCGCTGGGGTGGGGCCTTAGGAACGTGGTGCCAAGGAGCAGCCTTAGCCAGACCCCAGCCTGATACGGGCATGGAGCCGACAGCCAGAGACAGCCCAGGGCCTCCTGGGCATCAGGGATGGTATCTGCAGGGGGAGGTGTGGGACAGGGGATGATAGGAGCCAAGTCCTGGTGACCGGAAGGAGCTGGGGCTGCTGGGGGTCCAGGAGGGGCAGCCAGGGGCAGGGAGCCAGCAGGAGGGTCCCTGGGCTTGGGGCTGGCCTGGGCACCCCATCAAATGGCCTGGAAAGTGCTGGCGTGGGTATGGGCTCCTGAACGTGGACAGTAGCCCTCCATACGCCACCCCATCACCTTCCTCTCCCCGGGCCGGGGCAAGGGGGGGGGCATCCCTGCAGACCTGGCAGTTTGTGGCCCCTCCTCAGGCCCCCTGGAGCCTCTGCAGAGCGGGTCCCGGGCCTGTGCCCACCGTGGGAGCCGTTGCAGGGCTTGGGGATTAGGGCCTGTTTTCAGCATCTCTATTTAAAGCCCAGCTCAGCTATGCTCCCACAGGGCCTCCTCTCTGCGGCTCCTGCCGGCAGTGCTGCAAGGAAGCAGGGCCGTTGCATCAGTTTGTTGCCCAAATGCTGGCCCTGGGGGCCCGGGCTGTTTTTCTGCCCAGCTCTGGCTATTTTTACATGCTCCCTGGGCCCCCAGCTGTGAGCTCACAGCCCCAATGCCCTGCGCTCAGCTGCTTCTTCTGCCTCAGGGGCCTTTTCAGCTGTGGGCCAGATGGGGCTCCCGTGGTGGCTAAGCCGTGGGGTCCTGGAGTGCTGGGCGTGGCACTTGGGCCCACAGAGAGGCTCGTGGGTGCAGAACCCAGGCCTCCTGCCTCCAGGCCTGCTGGCTGTTTTGGAGATCTTAGTCTGCCAATGTGGAAAACGGGCCCGGGGGTGCCACACAGGGAGGGGTCTGGGCCACAGTGGGGCACACTGGGCTTGCACCCAGCCTTTTAGCCAAAGCCTTGTCGTCCCCAGGACTGTCCGCAGATCCTGCCCTCCACACAGATCTACGTACCGGTGGGCGTGGTGAAGCCCATCACCCTGGCCGCCCGCAACCTGCCGCAGCCTCAGTCGGGCCAGCGTGGGTATGAGTGCCTCTTCCACATCCCGGGTGGCCCAGCCCGCGTCACTGCCCTGCGCTTCAACAGCTCCAGCCTGCAGTGCCAGAACTCCTCGGTGAGGCGGGCGGCTGCGGGAGCCCCGCTTGCTGGGCCATGCCAGTTACACTCATGGCCCCAGGATCTGCTCTCTGCTCTCAGCACCAGGACGGTGCAGAGAGGCATGAGTGCCTGGGATGGCTCAGAAGGCTCTCTGGGCTTCGCAGACTGGCGTCACGGCCTTGGGTGCGCCCAGTGAGGGTGGGTGAGGGGCCACAGCCAGTGATGGGCTGAGAGCCACTGAACATCTGGCAGGAGCACATCACCGACGAGGGAGAGGGTGACTTAGAAAGACAGGGTGGGAAGTGCACGTGTGGTTTTGGGTGGGGTCCGACATGGCTTAGGCAGCCAGAGGGGCATGTGGGAACACCTGCGTGCCTCCTTCGCCCAGGAGGGCCAGAGCCAGGGAGACAGTGCCCGAGCGCTCAGCTCCTTCAGGTGTCTTGCCGCCAGCCCCAGAGAGTATTCCCAGAGGCTGGTGCACTGTGTGTCTGCTGGTGGTGCTGCCTTAGGGCAGGAAGCAGCCTCGTTTGGAGTCTGGAACCTGATAGGCTGGCAGTTCAAAGCCTTTTGTCAAGTCTAGTGAGTTTAGTGATGGTGACTTTTGCAGAGTTAAACCCTTCCCTGGCAGAGGGGGGCAGTGGTGTTGAGTGGTAGTCTCCAGGCCAGACTCAAGCTCTCCTCTGGCTGGCTCTGGTACTGCTGGCAGGCCTCAGTTTCCCTGTCTGTTCAGGAAGAGTGTAATTTGGAGAGAATCCCAGGGGAGGCCTGTGGTCAGAGGTGTGGCCTCCTGCTAATGGTGGTGGTGCCTTGGCCAGCACCCTGCGTGTCCAGCGGGGTGGGCAGGGTGTCACAGCAGCCTCCCGGGGGCAGGTTGGCCCCTTGGCCGGGCCCTGTGTCCCGCAGCTGGCTGGAGAGGTCCCTGCACCTTTCTGCCTGTCCTGTCTTTCCCACCCCCGCTCTCTTCACTCGGTCACACCTTCTGCCTGTGTATCTCTGGGTCCTGTGGCCTGGCCCCTTCTACCTTCCCCTTGCTCTCCGACTGTCTGTTGGTGCCTCCCCTGCCCCATTTCTCTGCCACCCCCCAGCCTCTGTCCCCTCCATCCTGCACTCCCCCAACCCCCCAGCCCACATTTGTCTTTCCGGTGACTGTGTTGAATGGGAAGAGGGAGTACCAGGGAATTTGATAGGATCCAATTAAATTCCTACAGATGAAATAGTGACAGATTGCTCTGGGATGGAGTGGAGGCCCTCAGCTGCAGAAAGTGGGCCACAGCTGGGAGCACCGAGCTTGGGCTCCTGGGGGAGGGGAATTGTCCTTGAGCCCAGCCCAGCCTGGGGGGCTGGGGGGGGTGGCAGAGCCTCACCTGATACTTCCTGCTGGCCCGTGCCCAGGGCTCAGGGGTCGCACATCTTATACTTGAGGCCAGGCCCGGCGTAGGCATTACTGAGCCCACCGAGCAGACAAAGAAACAGAGATTCGGAGGGAATCGCTGATGCATAGTCAAGGGGGCCAGTGGGGAAGTTCTGGTTTCCTGGTGGGGTGGACCACAGGGGGAAGAGGGGGGTCACCCTGGAGTGTGTGCCTTGTGTGGCTGCTGAGCACAGGGGCTTGGCTGGAGAGCATGGGTTCCGGCCACCAAGAAAAAAGCCCTGTGTGTGTTTGTGGGGGGTGGCAGGAGAGCTGGGTGTGACAGCTTAGCCCTTTTGGCTGGCTGGTAGGCGGGTAGCTTTGTGGGAGCCCCCAGGCTCTGCCCTGCCAAGCCCGTTCCCAGGGGCCAGTTGCAGAGGTAGCCAGGAGGGGCCTGCAGGCCCTGACTCAGTGCTGTGGGCAGTGGCCCGCGACCTCACCGCTTGCCCACTGCCCACAGTATTCCTACGAGGGCAATGATGTCAGTGATCTGCCTGTGAACCTTTCGGTGGTGTGGAATGGCAACTTCATCATTGACAACCCTCAGAACATCCAGGGTGAGCTGTGCTGGGCACCTGGGGGGGTGGGGGCAGTGTGCCTCGGAGGGTGGGGCTGAGGGAGGTCCTGGCTGACCGTGACCTTCCCCAAAGCCCACCTCTACAAGTGCCCGGCCCTTCGAGAGAGCTGCGGCCTCTGCCTCAAGGCCGATCCACGCTTCGAGTGCGGCTGGTGCGTGGCTGAACGCCGGTGCTCCCTGCGCCCCCACTGCCCTGCTGATTCACCTGCCGCCTGGATGCATGCCCGTCATGGCAGCAGCCGCTGCGCCGACCCCAAGATCCTCAAGGTAGGCAGGGCCCCCACCCCCAGCTGCCTTCCTCACCAGGCCCTTCCTGGCCCCCAGTGTCACCTGATGGCCCTCACTTGTGACGCAGCCTTGGCCTCTCCGCAGCTATTCCCTGAAACAGGCCCACGGCAAGGAGGCACGAGGCTCACCATCACGGGTGAGAACCTGGGCCTGCGCTTCGAGGACGTGCGGCTGGGCGTGCGCGTGGGCAAGGTGCTGTGCAGCCCCGTGGAGAGCGAGTACATCAGCGCCGAGCAGTGAGTGCGGCCTGGGCGGGTGTGCGGGGCTCCCGACCCCTGGGTTGCCCACAGCCCACTTAGGTCACCTGGTGGCCCACAGGATCGTCTGCGAGATCGGGGACGCCAGCACCGTGCGCTCTCACGATGCCCTGGTGGAGGTGTGCGTGCGAGACTGCTCCCCGCACTACCGGGCCTTGTCACCCAAGCGCTTCACCTTTGTGGTAAGCCCTTCCCAGCCTGGACCCCTGTCCTCCCCCAGTGGCTGAGGGGAGCCGCACAGGGGCTTGATCAAGATCCCGGGCCTCTGTGGGCCCCCTTACCCAGCAGCACCTTTGTTCTGGTCTCCCCTCAGCCCCTCTGTCTCCAGAGCCCAACTCCAGGTCCCCCGCTGCAGACTCTGGGCCCTGACTGTGGGCCGACCCTGCAAGCCCCTGAGCATAGAGCTAGGGCATGGCTGGAGGCGCCAGCAGGCTTCTGGCCTCAGTGCCAGGCCTTCCCTGCACCTCACGCAAGCCCCTTTGTCCCCTAGACTCCGACCTTCTACCGGGTGAGCCCTGCCCGAGGACCTCTGTCTGGGGGCACCTGGATTGGCATTGAGGGCAGCCACCTGAATGCAGGCAGTGACGTGGCTGTGACTGTTGGTGGCCGGCCCTGCTCCTTCTCCTGGTATGGGGTGCAGATGGGTGTGGGGGGCCAGGGCAAGGCCTACCTTCCCTGGGAGGGGTGGCTGGTTCATATGGGTCCATGCCCCCTCTGGTTGCCCAGGAAACAAGGTGGGGGGTGGCAAGCCTGTCTGGGGTGATCACTATGGAAACCAGAGGCGGAGAGTGTTACCATGGAGACAGGCTACCTCTAGAGTGGGAAGGGCAGGGTGGGCAGTGTGGAGGGAGTGGGTGGAGCCCCAACCCAAGGGGTGGGCACAATGGCCCTGTTCTGGGGGTGAGGGGGTGTCCCCTTGGGAACACAAGTATTTTAAAAAAAATTTTCTTAAGAGACGAAAAACGAAATCTTGACAAAAGCCTTGAGGCTTGAAGTGGATAATTTTAGATTAGGGATGATAATGGAACGGCCCTTTAAATATTTTCCTGCGGTAATTATCCGCTATCAGGCTAATTATCGGTGTTTGCAGCCTTGGCTCAGGAGCAGGCCTGGTGGCTGTGGAGCCTCCTGGCTGTGCTGAAGGCACTGAGGGGACAGGGACCCAGGTGCAGGTGGTGACTGGCTGGCTGCTGGGTGGGGGGATGGCCCAGCGCCCCCACCACCCTGGCCAGTTCATTCTGCCTCCTCGTGGCCCAGGCTTGGCTTGGCTCTGTTTTCAGATCAGGACACAGCATGGGGTAGGGTCGGGTGTGTGGATCCCTTAGGAGAGTTGTGCTGAGCATAGCCCTCTGGGAGACATGCACCCAGCACCTGGGGGGTGGGGGAGCTGACGGGACAGTGGCTGTGACAGTCATCAGCTAGCAGGGGCAGGGCCTGGTGTGGCTCTGTGTTCTGGGTGGGCAGGGGAGGCCCGAGGAGGCCCAGTGACTAGCTTGTGCACCTGTTCGTGACGGAGTCCAGCTGCTTAGTCCACCTCGGAGGCGTGCTCCAGCCCCCCCTGCGTCCTTGCTGTCTCCTGTCCCCTCCAGGAGGAACTCCAGGGAGATCCGGTGTCTGACGCCCCCCGGGCAGAGCCCCGGCAGCGTGCCCATCGTCATCAACGTCAACCGTGCCCAGCTCACCAACCCCGAGGTGAAGTACAACTACACAGAGGACCCCACCATCCTGAAGATCGACCCTGAGTGGAGCATTAGCAGGTGGGCCCCCAGCCTGCCCTGTGCCCCAGTGAGCCTGTCCGTGTTGTGTGGCGCCAGCGAGGCTGGGGCACCCGCGCCCCCTCTTTGTGCCCCCCAAGCCTGGGCCAGGGACCGAACCTGCCCTGTGCTGCTCGGGTCTGTCTCTGGGGGTGGGTGCAGAATAAAAAGAAACAACTGAGTGAAGACGGAGACCCCTGATGTGCCCTGGATGTGACAGCGTGGTGTTCGTGTTAGTCAAGGAGACAAAGTCCCCTTACACCCTGTGATGCCGCACCCCTCGAGGGCGCAGCACCACCCTGTCAGGAGAGGGGCCCCTGTCCATTGTGAGATGTGTTGGCTGTAATCGGAGGTCTGGTGCGCAGGGATTTTAACCTTTGAGCCATGTTTGGGAGGCTGACTGGGGTGTGTGGCCCTCCCTGCGTGCTCTGGACCTTGGCAGGACGTCAGCTTCCCCCCTCATGATCCCCTGCTCCATATTCTAGCGGAGGGACCCTCCTAACCATCACGGGCACCAACCTAGCCACCGTCCGCGAACCCCGCATCCGGGCCAAGTACGGAGGTGTCGAAAGGGAGAACGTGAGTCCTTGCGGGACCCCTTGTAGTTCATGCCACTGTAGGGGGGCATGGTCCCTAGAGGAGGCTGTGGCCCCTCCGCCCTGCTGGGTGGGGCCTGACTTCGTGGGGGAGCCACTGGCCCAGCGTCTGTGCCTGTGTCCCCAGAGCTGCCTGGTGTACAATGACACCACCATGGTGTGCCGCGCCCCATCCGTGGACAACCCAACACGCAGCCCGCCAGAGCTGGGGGAGCGGCCAGACGAGCTGGGCTTCATCATGGATGATGTGCGTGCCCTGCTGGTCCTCAATTCCTCCTCCTTCCTCTATTACCCGGACCCTGTGCTGGAGCCGCTCAGTCCCACGGGCCTCCTGGAGCTGAAGCCCAGCTCCCCGCTCATCCTCAAGGTGGGCCGTGGTCAGCGGGTGGTGGCCCCGGGTGGGGGGCATGCGGGGCAGCAGAGCTCTCTGGCTCACGTCCCCCCCTGCAGGGCCGGAACCTCCTGCCACCTGCGCCTGGCAACTCGCGGCTCAACTACACGGTGCTCATCGGCTCCACGCCCTGTGCACTCACCGTGTCAGAGACCCAGCTGCTGTGCGAGTCCCCCAACCTCACCGGGCAGCACAAGGTCACGGTGCGTCCACCAGATGGCCCCAGCTCTCGTCCCCAGGGCACCTGCCTTTGACCCACTGACCCTGCCTCCCCAGGGCAGTGCCAACTTTGTGGCCGAACCCCAGACTGGCTTCTAGCCCAGGTGGGAAGCCCAACTCAGCCCTCACCCAGCCCTGGTGCCACCCCTGGCAGGCCCAGCCTTGCCCTGAGTCCCCACGTCCCCACCCTCTGACCACTCCGGGTCAGGAGCAGGTGCTGTGGGGTCCTCTGCGAGCTCTGAGTGGGCAGGGGGCCTCCTGAGCAGCCTGCACCCCCACCCCTCACAGGTCCGGGCTGGTGGTTTTGAGTTCTCGCCAGGGATGCTACAGGTGTACTCAGATAGCCTGCTGACTCTGCCCGCCATTGTTGGCATTGGCGGGGGTGGGGGCCTCTTACTGCTGGTCATCGTGGCTGTGCTCATCGCCTATAAGCGCAAGTCTCGGGATGCCGACCGCACCCTCAAGCGGCTGCAGCTGCAGATGGACAACCTGGAGTCCCGCGTGGCTCTGGAGTGCAAGGAAGGTGCGTCCAGGAGCGGCAGGGGTGGGGCGAGGGGCTGGCAGGGGCAGGCGAGGCGGGCCTTGCCACCACACCTGTGAGCTAGACCCAGTCCTCTGCACCGAGTCTGCTAGCTTCTCAGTGTGCCAACACCTTTGCTGGGCAGGCTCGGTCTCCAGCAGGTGCGCAAGGGCCGGACCAGGCCCCAGGGCAAGTGCTGCCTCTGTGAGCGCTGCTTGACCCACAGACTCTGGAGCTGGAGGGCTTTCATTTATGACCCGCTTAGCTGCAGCACGTGAATGGGCATACAGCCTTCTTGGGTCTCAGATCATTCATCTGCAGGATGGGCATGGTGACTGGGGTCTGTGAGGCCAGGCATGGCCCTCAGCACATACAGACCTGGGTTGGCACTGATCTTTGTCAGGGCCGTCTCAGGAATTCTCAGGAAACAGGCCACAGCCCAGCCTCCTAAGGAGGGGCCCGTGTCCCTTGTGACTGTGCTGTGTGAGTGGTGGGAGTTGGCTCAGAGAGGCCCCAGTGGAGAGACATTATGTGGGCCTCTGTGCAGGGAAAGTCTGGGGCGCAGCTGACTTCCAACGTCGAGTCTTGTGTCTTCAGGACTCTCTCCTGGTGAGGACAGGGCCAGCACAGTGGGCGAGCTCAGCTTCCCCACTGGGCCTGGCTCTGCCAATCCCTGATGCCACTCCTGGTTGCGGGCCCCACTTCCCTGAAGCCTGCTGTCCCAGAAACCCCCAGCTGAGAGTGAGGAGACTCCAGGGGCAGGAGGGGGGTTCCCCAGATGGTGGGTTGAGTTCTGGCCTGCAAGGGCTACAGACGTCAGAAAAATATGAGCAGGGGATTCAGGGGTCTTCAGGAAAGGCCAGGGTGTGGGCCCCAAGCTGGAATGGGGCATGGGGGTGCCCCATACCTGTCCTGTGTGCCCCAGAGAAGCCAGTGTGCCCAAGGCCCAGGCTCATCCCAGGCAGGACAGATACTGCCATACTTGGTCACGTGTCGGGGATGCTGCTGCTGCAGGGGGGGTGCATGAGGATTGGGTGCCACAGCAGAGAGGTGGGCGCTCAGGTTGGGGCCCATGGGGAGCCCTCCCTGGTGGTCCACAATGGAGGCCCAGGGCTGCACAGCAGCCACTCGAGGGCGTGGGCTCTAGGCAGCAGACCTTGGCCTTGGCCTGGATGGCCATCTTCGCACCTGGTTGGCTCTCTGGCTGGTGTGAGGCGATAGTGCAGGGCTGGGTCCCCTGGGTACCAGACCAACCTGAGGTGGCCCCCCATCTCCTGTGGCCCCTGGCTTGCCACTTCACCAGGGAACTTGGGGCTATAACAAGGGGTGGATGGAGCTGCACTAACAGTGATCGTAGGTGCCAGCCCCCAGCTCTGGGAGGCAGGTAGCAGGCATGCACCTGTTTTGGGCTGGGGCAAGTGGAGCTGAGTGGTAGGCGGAGTGTGAGGCCCTGTGGGTGACTGCTACACGGGACCCTCGGGCCTGCCACAGGCCTGGTATTGGGCTCTTAGTAACTCCCCCCAGACCAGAGTGTCACATTTGCCTGGGACCTTTGCTCGGCTGAGAATCGGCCCCACGGGACACAGGCCAGTGTGTGGGGCTTGGTTGGAAGACAGGTGACCCAGGGGTGGGGGGCAGGATTGGGAGCTCTGCATGTGGGGCTCTCCTGGGGATGAGGGCAACTGGATGCCAAAGCCGGCGCCATGTGGGTGCTGTGGCTGGCAGATGAAGGCCCCTGCTCTTAATTAAACCTGCCAGCCATCCCCCAGCACCCGCCTAGCGTTCCTCTGGCTCCCAATCAAATAGTGCCTCCCTCGGGCTGCTGCGGCCCAGACACATCATGGCTCTGGAATGTTCTGTTGAGGCCTGCCCCTGCCCTGCCTGCCTTTGTTTCCTAAAGAAGCAGAGTCGCCCAGAGCAGATCAGGTGGTGTAGAGGGGTCAGCTGTTCTGCGTTGTCCTGTGGTGCCTGTCAGCATGGGGGGCGCAGGGGCTTGGGGAAAGCCTGCTGCCTCCCATCCTTGGCCACCTCCCTCCTCTTACCAGGAGCTGAGGCCAAAGAGCCAGGGTGGGTGCTGTGCTCCCTGGGGTGGGTGGCGTGCTCCCTGGGGTGGGTGCTCTGCTCCCCAGGGTGGTGGAGGGAGCTAGCACTCCTTGTTTCCTTGCCCCCACGTGCCAGTGTTAGGTATGAGAAGCTTCTCTTGGCTCGGCCCTGGGCTCAGTACCTTCTCTGCTGTGGTCTTGGGTAATCCTGTGACACGTCAGAGGGACAGAGTTTTATCTGCATGTGAGGACTGGGGAAACTGAGGGGTTTCCGTGCGGTCGCCCAGCCAGCAAGTGGCCCTAAGAGTGGGAGGGCTGGGGCTCTAGGGCTGGGGGATAGGGGTGCCTGCCCTGACACCTGTTCTGGCTGCAGCCTTTGCCGAGCTGCAGACGGACATCCACGAGCTGACCAATGACCTGGATGGTGCCGGCATCCCGTTCCTCGACTATCGCACGTACGCCATGCGGGTGCTCTTCCCCGGGATTGAGGACCATCCGGTGCTCAAGGAGATGGAGGTGGGCTGTTGTCCGGGGCTCCTGGGACCTGGGGGCCAGCCTGGGAATCCTGGGGCGTGGCCCACACCCGTTGGGCAGGGATGCTGGGAGGCAGAAGGACGGGCCTGCTGGATGTCAGAGGTCGGGCTGGCTTCATCCAGCCGACCACCTTGGCTGGGGCCGGGCTCCTCGGGTCCTGCCTGTTTTAGGAAGTCGTTGAGTGCCCGGGCTTCTACCTGTAGCTCACCAGCCTATCCCCTGGCTCTGGGTCCTGAGCTTCCCTGCACAGGGTGCTGCTGCTGGGCATGCCAGGGGGCGGGGGTGCCCAGATAGGGTCTGCATAGGACTTTGGGGTGAGGGTGTGGTGCTCAGAGAGCCGGGCACTGCCCTGTAGGTGTTGGCAGTGCTCAGACTCTTGGCATGAGCTTGCTGAGGGCAAGAGGGCTAGCCCCAGAGTCCTCTGGGGCCCCCAGCAGCAGGCCAGGAGCTCAGGCTCCAGCTAGGAACAGGCTGGGGCTTGCTACCTTGGCCTGGTCACACTGTCCGCCCGACGGTGTCCCATCTCCACACTTTGGATACTGGGGAGCCCACTCGTGATCGCAGTTCTGTCAGTGGGGCATTCTGTCCTCTGTTGTGCCAGGACGGTCCATGGGCTGCCCAGGGCTGCTCAGCCCCTCCTCATCCCCAGAATTGCCACCACATCAAAGGTTCCATGTACTCTACTGGCTCTTTTTCCCAGTGTTCCCATCCACCATGTTGTTCTTTCTGCCCTCTTAGCTGTGCCTGTGTGTTCCACTTGAGTCTTGTCGCCTATGTGCCTGGGCTGGGAGCATGTGGTATGGGTAGCCTCTAGTACAGCCTTGTTGACAAGACTTGGTGCGGATAAGACAGAGCAGGAGCCCTGGAGCCAGCCATGCCTGTGATCTGCCCTTTTTTTCAACATCCATGTTGTGTGGCCTTGAACAAGCCTGTTTCGCTTCTGGACTTGTTGTCTTCCTCTGTGAAGGGGGAGGCGGTTCCTGCCTTGGCAGTTGTACGTGCAGAGTGACCATGGCCATGCTTTGCTGGTGTCTGGCTTCCTCTTAGCTACTAGAGCCAGACTGCAGGAGGTGGTCATCCCAGAGTCAGGCTGCAAAGAGAGCAGCCCCAGTTCTGCACCTCCTGCTGACAGTGGTGTGCCCCGGTCCATGCCCATGGAGGGCCTCTCAGCCCCCGGGCTGTGTCCGTCCTGACAAGGACAGCCAAGGCCCTGGGACCTGTCAGGGCAACATGTGACCCACCTTCAAGTCCTGCTCTACGGCCCTGTTCTCAGGTCCTCCCAGCCCCCTCCCACACCTCCTGCTCCGGGTCTGAGCAGGCCTGTGGCATGGCCCTCTCCCAGGTACAGGCCAACGTGGAGAAGTCGCTGACGCTGTTTGGGCAGTTGCTTACCAAGAAGCACTTCCTGCTGACCTTCATCCGTACGCTGGAGGCCCAGCGCAGCTTTTCTATGAGGGACCGTGGCAACGTGGCCTCGCTCATCATGACGGCCCTGCAGGGCGAGATGGAGTATGCCACGGGGGTGCTCAAGCAGCTGTTGTCTGATCTAATCGAGAAGAACCTTGAAAGCAAGAACCACCCCAAGCTGCTGCTGCGCCGGTGAGCCTGCCCCTCCCACCTGTGGACTCAGGAAGCCTACCTGGGCATTGGGCACAGGGCCCCGCTCTGGGGCACACCGCACCTGGCACCCATTGGCACCAAGCCAGAGTTGTCCCACTCGGAGGTCTGGATCTGGGGCCAAGGGCTGAGGTCTCCATGGCAGCCCCCCAGCAGCCTGACACCTGCAGTGCCTTTCTGGGCCTGACCTTCAGCTCCACAGGCGGGGAACAGGGCGGGCACAGAGGCCAAAGTTTAGCCACCCCTGTCCATGTTGTGCCCCCAGGACCGAATCTGTGGCGGAGAAGATGCTGACCAACTGGTTTACCTTCCTTTTGTACAAATTTCTGAAGGTAGGTGGGTGCGGAGGAGCGGAGAAGGTCCGAGGTGGGTGTCAGGCAGGTGAATGGGTTCAAGGGACAAAGGAGAGAGCAGGACAGACAGGTTTGGGGGGCATCTTAATCCAGAGCAGCTCACCTGGGGACCAGGTCTCAGCATGAACTCTGCAAGGACGTATGTCTGCTGGCCTCGTTCCTCCTCCTCCTCCTGGAGGCTGTCCACACCTCACCCAGCCCAGAGCCGCAGTAGAGACCCCGGCTCTGCGGCGAGCTATATGGGGCCCACGGCAGGCATCTGGCCGAGCTAGAGTTTGGACATAGGCCCAGATCTCTATAGCTGAGCCCGAGGCCTGGAGCCAAGGATGGAGAGGACACCCGGGCTGGGGCTTTGTGTGTCCGGCACCTGGTGCTGGCTAGCCTGGGGCTCCTGGTGGCCCCTGTTGTGGGCCGAGCGTGGCTGCCTGGGCTTTGTCTGGTTGCCTGGACAGGCCACTGCAGGCAAGGTAGGGCCCCACCCTCAGAAGACGAGCCTGGAGGCCCGTGGCCACCTCCGAGTGCTGTGGAGGCTCATGTGGGCCCTGGTGGATTTTGTTCTGAGAGTAAGCAGTTGGTCACCTGCACTTTAGAAACGAGATGATTTGGACCCAAGCATCTAGCTTCCCTTAAAACCTGAAGGCTTAACAGACAGGCCCACAGTCTTGGAAAAGGGCCTGGTGTAGCCCAGCATGCATGGCTCATGTGTGCTCCAACCTGGTCTCTGGTGTCTGGTTGAGGCTCTGCAGGTGGCCACGGGCATGGCAGTGGAACACTGTGGCTGCTGGGTGGCGGGAGTCATGCTGGTGCAGGCGGCCTGGGGTTCCTTCTTAGCCATGGGCCTCAGTTCCTGGGGTCCTTACTGAATTGGGGACAGCAGCAGGCTTTCCAAGGTGCCCAGAGCAGTCTTGCCCTAATTGGGGAGAGAGGTGTGGACGGGAAATGGAAGCAGGTGCGAAAGAGGCAGGGGGCCAGGGGTTGAGGGACTTAAGCAAATTTGTGAAGGAGGGGGAGGAGTTAGAGAAAGCAGGGTCCCTAAGATGGGCACTAGCCCCAATAAGAGGGGTTCAGGGGAGCCGGGCTGGGGCTTGTCCAGTGGGGGCCACAGCACAAAGTGACAACAGCAGTCCTAAAGTGACATTATCATTGCATAAAACCAGTAGCCAGTGATGGAGTCGTGCATTTCCTGTAAAAACACAGTTCTGTGCAGACCCTGTCTGGCTACGCACATGCTCGGTAGACCGAGTTCTGTAAGCCAAGAAAAGCAGCGGTTAGGGAATTTAGATGGCTGGTGTCGAGGCCTCTCTCGGTGCCTCCCTGTTTGACTCCAATTCTGCACCCCCTTGGTCTTTTCTTGTCATGAAGCCAGTTTGGCCATGAGGTGTTCTTCTCCATGTGCTCCTGGCCCTCGTGGCTGAGGCCACATCAGGATTTTCACAGCAGTGTTCTTAGGCACAGCTGGGCTGTCGTTTAATGGACTTACTCTCTTGCACGGTCTTCGCTGGGCTCTGGAGTCAGGGTTTGACTTGCCCCTGACGAAGAATTTGGAAATGTTGCACCGGTGGGAAGCGGGCTCACACATGCACCAGTAGTGGGGGCGGAAGGTGGGGGCGGAAGGGTCTGGGAATGCCCTGACGCCCATCGCCTGCTGCAGGAGTGTGCGGGGGAGCCCCTCTTCATGCTCTACTGCGCCATCAAGCAGCAGATGGAGAAGGGCCCCATCGACGCCATCACTGGTGAGGCCCGCTACTCCCTGAGTGAGGACAAGCTCATCCGGCAGCAGATCGACTACAAGACGCTGGTGAGCGCAACCCTGCCATCCTGTCCGGCCCCTTGGCACGCCCCCTGCACGGCCTGCCCCTGGAGAGCTGGGGGCTGACACCGCACCCCACCCCACCCACAGACCCTGAACTGTGTGAACCCCGAGAATGAGAATGCTCCTGAGGTGCCCGTAAAGGGACTGAACTGCGACACAGTGACACAAGTCAAGGAGAAGCTGCTGGATGCCGTGTACAAGGGCGTGCCCTACTCCCAGCGGCCGAAGGCTGGGGACATGGACCTGGGTGAGCCCCGGAGGGGCCCTGATGCTGGCTGGCAGCATGTGTCACGGCCCGAGGCAGAGGGGTGGCGCCGGGGGGCATGTCTGGGGCCACAGGTACTGAGCCAAGCACTGAGTGCAGGGTGCTGGAGGCAATGGAGGTGTTGAGAGAAGGGATGTGATCCAGGCTAGGCTCTGGAAAACTCTAAACCAGGGCAGAGGGCTGGAAGCAGGAAGTACACTTCCGAGGCTGCTGCCCAGGATAGGGAGGTTCCCATGTCTTGTAGGGAGCAGGAGGCTGTCAAGGGGATGGGCGGGAGGCCAGACAGCTGGGGGCTCCCGGAGGGGGCATGGGCTGCAACAGGGGTGCATGCATTCCGCTGGAAACCTGCAGGAAGGGAGGAGCCTCGTCTCTCCCTTATCCTGCAGTTGGTTCGAGGCCTCTCCATCAACGTTCTCAGGATGCTCGCCCCTCGGGGCCTGGCCTTCCTGCTGTGAGGCCAGCACCGGGAGGCCAAAACCTCCAGCCCCTCCAGCATTCCCTCTCCCCACAGAGTGGCGCCAGGGCCGCATGGCACGCGTCATCCTGCAGGATGAGGACGTGACTACCAAGATTGACAATGACTGGAAGAGGTTGAACACGCTGGCCCACTATCAGGTGCTCTCTAGTCACAGCCTGGGTCTTTCCCCGGGGGCCTGGGCATGTCCAGTCCTCTCGGGCTGTGGGTGGCAGACTGCAAGGGGAAGAGGACACAGATGCCCACATAGCACTAGTAGGGAAACTGAGGCTCAGAGTGTGTTGAGGGGAACCAGCAAGAGGGTATCACCTGGGCCTCTGATGGTGTGTCAGACATCTCTTGGCCCTCTTCCTGCAGGTGACAGATGGGTCTTCAGTGGCCCTGGTGCCCAAGCAGACGTCTGCCTACAACATCTCCAACTCATCCACCTTCACTAAGTCCCTCAGCAGATACGGTGAGACACAGGGACACTGGGCCAGGCCCGCACATCTGGATGGGATGCCTCCCCCGTGCTTCCAGCTGCAGGCTGGGAGGGGGCTTCCTCATGGCTTATTGCTGGGGTGTGGCCTTTCCCGCAAATGTGGAGGCTGACTGTCCCCAGCAACCCAGGGAGGTGGGTCTGTTGATTCCACTTCTCAGATGAGGAAGCTGAGGCTCGGATGGGGGGTGTGGAGGGAGGCGCTTGGCCTGAGTCCACCCTGCTAGCACCAGGTCGGGCATGGGTGCTAGGCATGGAGGGCCCCCCGCTGATGGGCACGGTGCCCACAGAGAGCATGCTGCGCACAGCCAGCAGCCCTGACAGCCTCCGTTCCCGCACGCCCATGATCACGCCCGACCTGGAGAGCGGCACCAAGCTGTGGCATCTGGTGAAGAACCACGACCACCTGGACCAGCGGGAGGGCGACCGGGGCAGCAAGATGGTCTCAGAGATCTACCTGACACGCCTGCTGGCCACCAAAGTAGGCCCTGGTGGGCGGGGGGAGGGGCCATGAGGGCGGCTGGGCCCAGGCCTCCGGAAGCCAGGCTTGAAGCGAACCCCTCCTCATCCTCAGCCCTGTCCCCAGAGGCCTGGGCATGAGGGGTGGCTTCGTGGTCCCCGGAGCTCTGTGCCCTCACTTGCATACAGGGCACGCTGCAGAAGTTTGTGGACGACCTCTTTGAGACCATCTTCAGCACAGCGCACCGGGGCTCGGCCCTGCCGCTGGCCATCAAGTACATGTTCGATTTTCTGGACGAGCAGGCCGACCAACACCAGATTCACGACTCAGACGTGCGCCACACCTGGAAGAGCAACTGGTGTGTCCTGGGGACGGCGTGGTGGGCCCCGGGCAGGTGTCTGGGGTCAGATGTGGTGGGCCCTGTGCAGGTGTCTGGGGTCAGATGTGGTGGGCCCCAGGCATGTGTCTGGGGACGGTGTGGTGAGCTCAAAGCAGGTGCAGTAGCTTTGAGGCTGTGGGAGGCTGTCCCCTGGGGGCAGGGAGGTGGGAGACAGGCCCCCTGGTACATGGTCTCTTTGCTGAGGCCAGCTCCTCTTTGGTGGGCCTCCCTGACTCACGCATTTGGGCGTGCTTCCCCTGACCAGGGTGTGGGCACATTCTCTGCTCCAACTTGCAGGAACTGCCTTAGGTGTGGGGGTGGATATGTGTGTGTGTCTTCATATGTGTGTGTTCACGTGTGTCTTTGGGTGTGCTTGGCTGTGTGCAGGTGTGTGAGGGTGGGCTGCTGTGTGAGAAGCAGGCTGGATGTAGTGGGCCCGCACTGGCCGGCTGCAGTAAGGACCTGATGGTGAGGGCAGGCACCCCCAGAGCTCCTGTCCCTTCCTCCCTGGGTCCAGCAGCCACTGCCCTATCTGGCTTGTGTCTTTGTGGCTTGACCATGTGCCCTCTGCACCATTTGCCCTGTCTCCAGAGAAGCTTCTGTGCCAGTGGCCTCAGGCATCGTCCTCCCTTGTTCTTTCATGATCTTGGCCTCTCTAGGACTTTAGCCTCCACAAGTACTGCTTCCCAAGCCCAGGATGCAGCCCAGCCCTTGTCGGGGGCCACCGGGGGGGCCTCCAGCTCCTCCCCTGCAATTGGGGAGGAGGCAGCCCTGTACAGGTCTGCATCGTCTGGGGAATTTCCTGCCATGATGGAATGTTCTAGAGCATGGCTGGCAGCCATGTGTGGGCCCTGAGCATTTGACATAAGACTCGTGCAACCAAAAATGAGGACTTTCAATTTCACTTAATTGTATTTAATTAAACAGCCACACATGATTAGTGGCTCTTAGTACCCTAGCTGATAGCTGTCCTAGAGGTGGCATTTTGGATGAAGAGGTCAGCTGTCTGAGAGGCAGGATCTCCTGGGTCCCCTTCTGGTCTTGCCTCTAGGGCCCATATGGGTAGAAACGGGTGAGCTGACCCAGGTGTGTGTACACCTGGGGGTGAGCCTGTCCAGGTGTGAGCTGGCCCAGCCGTGAGCTGTGCACACCTGGGGGGGAACCTGTTTGGGTGTGAGCTGGCCCAGCTATGTGCACACCAGGGGTGAGTGTACCGGGTGTGTGTGACCCTGATGTAGGCAGACATGCAGGCCCAGGACCGTGGCCATGCACAGTGGGCACCTGAGGGTGAGGGAGCACCTCTGGGTCTGTGTGTCGCCCCCGTGTGCCTGTGTGGAGGGACTGTCCTCCTGGAGAGGCACCGAGGGCCGGGGGTGCACCGCCCTCACTCACCAAGAGTCCTGGCTTCCTGTGGGCCTCAGTTTTCCCATCTATGAGAAAGGTCCGGGCCAGGAGAGCCACAGGACCTCTGGCCGGCCCTTGCCCTGGGCCTTCTGGGAGAGGCGCCAAGGCCCTGCGTGACTGCACACCCACCTGCCTGCAGCCTACCCCTGCGCTTCTGGGTGAACGTGATTAAGAACCCGCAGTTCGTGTTCGACATCCATAAGAGCAGCATCACAGATGCCTGCCTGTCGGTGGTGGCCCAGACCTTCATGGACTCCTGCTCCACGTCTGAGCACAAGCTGGGCAAGGACTCGCCATCCAATAAGCTGCTCTATGCCAAGGACATCCCCAACTACAAGAGCTGGGTGGAGAGGTGAGGCGGGCGCCAGGGGCACAGGCAGCTGGGCGAGGGGGCCAGAGCCCAGCTCACGGCCCGCCCTGCCACCCCTCTGCAGGTACTATGCTGACATCGCCAAGATGCCCGCCATCAGCGACCAGGACATGAGTGCCTATCTGGCGGAGCAGTCGCGGCTGCACCTGAGCCAGTTCAACAGCATGAGCGCCTTGCATGAGATCTACTCCTACATCACCAAGTACAAGGATGAGGTGAGTGTGGGCACTCGCCCTCACCGAAGCCCCCTGTTCCACACCTGCTGGACTCGGTCCCTCTGGCCACCCGGCCCCGCCGCCCCTCCCCAGCTCTCAGGACTGGCCAGGCCTCTGCCCTTTCCACGCTGCCCCTCGATTGGCCACCTGGCTCGCTGGGGCTGGGAGGGAGTGCTGACATGACTCCCTGCTGGGCCTCGGGGTTGGGCGGGGCCGCCGTAGGTCAGGGGTCGGTCATGTGGGATGGGAGGGAGTACATGGCAGTGCCTTTCTAACGGGACCATGGGTCAGTGAGTGACCATTCCCTGAGGGACCATTACGGGGCTTATCAGCTTGGGTAGATGGGTTCAGGGTGGGCACCAGGCCTTCCCTCAACCTTTACTGACTCAGAGTAAGGCCTCTACAGAGCTGGGGCTCCCTGAGCCAATGGAGGAGGGAGGACAGACTCACAGGCTAGGTTGGATGGTGCACCCCGGGCTGGGGAGGCAGGATGGGCATGGCCGACACCAGGGCCCAGAGGCTAGAGCGGGCCCTGCTGCAGGACCACAGAGGCCGTGAGGCTAAATCAGAGCCAGCCTGGAGGCAGGGTAGGGAAGGCCCAGGCAGGGTTGGGCACTGGGTGTGCAGACCCCTGGAAACTTGGGGTATTCTCCAAGTGGGACAGGCCATCGGGGTTTAGAGCCATGACTGGACCACCAGGCACCCAGGGATGGGAGGAAGGCAGGGCCAGCAGGGCCCACCTGCTTCAGGGGGTGGGTCCTGCTCACCTGACAGGCCCTGGGCCTGATTTCAGACCTCTGGCCCAGCGATGGGAGGTGGGGTGGGCTGCAGGGGGCATGGGTCTGAGGGGCGAGGGGCCTGGCTATTCAAGTTTGCCGGGTGGATCTGAGAGCAGGCATGTGAGGCTCCTGCCCAGGATGTGGGGTTGGCAGCTCAGAGGAAGACCTACATGAATGCAGAAGGCGGCCCCAGAGGTGAGTCCAGAGCCAGGAGGGGATGGGTGTGGCCCAGGGACAGAAAGGCAGGGACAGGCGGTGGGCCAGCGGCTGAGGAGTGCCTGCAGGCTATGGACTGAAGCCCGCCTTCAGCCCTTGAGGGAAAGCAGAGGGAAGCTAGCAGTCCTTTCCAAGGAGCTCGCTGTAATAGGTTCGGAGAAACAGACGGGGTTTGGAGGTAGCCGGGTACAAGGAGGTTGCGCCGAGGCTGTGCACTGCTCAGCTGCTGGCCCACCCGACCTGGGAGTGCAGGCAAGCAGAGAGCCTGCCGAGAGCTCAGTGCTGCTTCTGCCGGCAGAGTTAGGGTGCAGAGCAAGCTTGGTGGGGGTGGTGTCTGGTCTTCAGGCTGTGAAGGATGGATGAGGAGGCCACACCAAGAGGACTCAGAGAGCTGGCTGTGATTAAGCCCTGTTTGGCATTGGTATTTTAGGGATCAAGAGTAGGAATGGTGATCTGGGGGCCTCGTTTTCCACACCGGGATCCTAAGGCTCTAGGTTCAACCCAGGCCTCTTAGCTGAGAATGGAGCCGGTGGAACCTGGTCCTCCCTCCTGAATCCCCGCTGGTCATGGCCCTGAGACAGGCTCACTGGGCATGTCCCCAAGCTTTCGTATACCCATCCCCCTGTGAGCAGGTGCTTTCCCCCCCCCCCCGCCCCCGGCCCCCCGGGGGGGGAGGCACTCCACCCAGGCTCGCTAATGCCCCGCCCATCTCTCAGATCCTGACAGCGCTGGAGAAGGATGAACAGGCACGGCGGCAGCGACTCCGGAGCAAGCTGGAGCAGGTGGTGGACACAATGGCCCTGAGCAGCTGAGACACCAGGCTGTCACCACCCAGCGGGAGTTGGGCAAGAGGGCCCGCGGGGGTGGCCTCCGTCCGGCAGCCAGATCTTGGAGGCCCCGGAGGCAGCCTCGCCCCCAGGAGCAGGTGCCAGTGTACTGGGGCTGGTGCGAAGTCAGCGTCCTCCTGGCCCTCCCCCTCCGCCTCCTGCCTGGCGGGGGTGCCAGTTCTGCTCCGCGTGGGTGACAGTGCCTGTAGCGCCTCCTGTGCCCAGAGCTGCTCACCACAGGGCTGGGGGAGCCCGGGTGTGACCCTTGGCTTTGGGGAGAGTCGGGTGACCACCAAGGACCTAGGGGTAAGGCTGGAAGAGGTAGCCGGCCTGGTCTATCCCCTTGAGGCTGTGCTGCCAAGGTCAGAGGGCGAGGACAAGGGGCTAGGCAGGTATTCACCATTCCCGGCCGCCTGGGCAGAGTGTGAGGCCCTGACAGCAGCCCCGGGGGAGGCTGAGCGGCCAGGGCCCCAATGAGGAGAGCTCAGGTCGGGCCGCCTGTTGCCGCCACCTGCCGAATCCGCGTTTGGTCACCTCTACACTCGCTGCTGCACCACCACCACCATCGTCCGATTCACCGCGTGCTGTCCGCGGCCGCGGCCGAGGCCGGAGCGCCACGTCCCCCTGGCCCAGGGAGGCCCCGGCTCCCTCCTATGGAGGGGCTGCAGAACGGCTCGCTCGAAGCCCCCAGGTGGCCTCCAGAAGGACTCGATGACTCCTCTCCTGTCCTCAGGGCTGTGCCTCTGGGAGCCGCTGGGGTCTGGGGCTCCGGGCCATGAGTGCACGTTCCCATTATTTATTCCCCCACCACGCTGCTCCCGCACCCACCCCAGGCGGGCTGTGCTCTCCGGCTGTGCAGGTCTTGGGAGCAGTCCCTGCCTACCCCTCCCCTCTCTGTGTCCCCTGCTCTCCATGTCCACCTTTAGCGGCTTCTGGCCTGGCATCTCTGCAGTGCCAGCCCCTTGAGAGCGGTGGGACACCCGTGTGGGCAGCCAATGGGGCTGTGAAGGCCCTGGGTGGGGGGGAATGCAGTGACTGGAGGGCCTGGGGATGGCCCTGCCCACCCTGCTTGTGGTGAGCAAGAAGAACACATTTTTAATTAAAAAACAAAACAAAACATCCTGTACATATATATATATATCTATATATATGTGGCTCTGGCCTCAGTCTCCAGCCCCAGTGGGGTCCTGTATAGCTACCTGGAGGAGGAGAAACTTCACAGTGTAGAATAAGGAAACTAAGGCAGTGGGAAAGCAATCCCAAATGGTCGTGGAGAAAGTGGCCAGGGTTCCTTGAATGGAGCCCCCTGCCAAGGCCTCTGCCCCTCGACCTGCGGGTCATTCTGTTTTCGTTTTGACGTAAGAAGGAGAGAACTTGTTGGAGGCCCCTTGAGTGCATCCAGGGCACGCGGGGCCGTGGACTCCTGCATGACCGTGCTAGCGTTTAGTCTGACTTGATCTTTTTGAAACTGCAAGTGTTGAATACTAGAGGTTGTTAGACCCTTTTTTTATGTTTTTTAATTAATCAGTCACTTGTGAAAGCCAACAAGCGGCCCGGCCCCTTTTCAAGTTCACTTTTTTCGACGGTACTAAAGACGCCCACGGACTTTAAGGGACAGCTAACTGTGGCCGGCCCCGCACCCTGGGGGCCACCCGTCTTGGGTTCCCCCCCCTTCCTAAGCTGCGTGAGCCACACCCTGGAGATCAGGTGAGGGGCCGCCCCCTCTCGTCGGGGAGTTGCATGAAACCCAAGCTCTCCTGGTCAGGAAGCTGCTGGACCAGGGCAGGTGGGGGCCCCGGTGGAGCTCAGGCTGGGCCCTGGACCCGGGCAGCCAAGGAGGACTGTCTGTCTAGAGACCAGGCTGTCTTCTGGGAGCCTCTTTCCTTGGCGCAGATTCCCGTCCTCGGGCGCATCCCTGCCTCCCCTGTGGTGTGGCAATGCCATGCCTGGGGGCAAGCCTCTCCTCCCCTGTGAAGTCTTCCCGGGGTGCTGGCTTCTACCTGAAGCCCCTGGTCTTCCAGTTCTATGAGGGTCAGGTGGGGGCGCTTCTGCCCTGTGCCCCCCCCCCCGCTTCAGAGTCCAGCTCCAGCCCCTCCCCACCCTTCCTGGTCCCCACAGAGCAGAGCCCCTGTGCCTGCCTCTGGGAGTCTGCAGGTTCCAGGGCAGTGCCCTCCTGTGCCCTAGTCACCTGGACGGTGGGTGGGCAGGGCAGAGGGGCAGAGGGAGGTGCAAGCACTTTAGCAGTCCCTGTTTACACATGAGCCCCGGAGCCAATCCCAAACCACCCTCAGGTGCAACAGGCCCCCAGCCTGCCTTCCTGCCGGGGCCGCAGCTCCGCCCCGCACCCTCTCCCGCACAGGCCCCGGTGCGAGTGCTCCTGCAGGGCTCCAACCCCAAACGCGGGCATGGGGACCTGGCAGCAGTCCGGAATCAGAGCCCTGTTCTGTGATAGCCTGAAGGCCCTCCTGCAGCCTCTGGCCTTGGGAGATCCGGGCCACAGCGCGGGCTGCAGGGGCTCCCCGCCTGTCCCAGACTGCTGTCGCAGGCCCCCCACCCCTGCACATCCTTCCCTGTTTGCACCTTCCATGCTTGCACCGTCTCAGCAGTGCCCAGGGCAGCTCACGCCTCGCTCTGGGAGCCTGGTCCTTCCATATACCTCGAGCTTGCCCTGCGCTCCCTGACCCAGGGCCCGAGGGGCCACGGTGGGGGGCTGCGGACAAGGGACCTGGGGTGCCCAAGACCGAGGGCCCTGAACACTACCCCCGCCATCCCTGGTCTGGCCTTGCTGAGACCACCCCACCCCTGGCTCCCCAGTTCTGGATCTGATGGCTCACGTCGTTGGTGCTAAACAAGCTAGAATAGATATATTTAGAGAGAGAGAAAGATATTTTTAAGACGAAGCCCACAATTAGCTGTCCTTGAATGCCACAGAGCCCCCACTCAAAGGAAGAGCGATCACTGGGCCGGCCGGAGCCGCCCCCCCCCCCCCCCCGGCCACTGCCCTCCCGAACGGGCGGCATGGCCGATGGGACGCTCGGCCCATGGACTGTGTAAATATACGGCTATTTCCTATTTTACTGGTCTCCAGATTTAGTACTTGTAAATACACACACACATTAAGGAGAGATTAAACATTTTTGCTAAACCCTGGCTCTGAGTGTTCCTTGCTGGGAGGGCCCTGGGGCAGGGCCCACGTGCCAGCAGTGTCGGCAGTCCAGGTGGGACCCTTGGGGCTTGTGCTGCCGTCACCCCGGAACTGAGTGCAGGTGCAGATTCTTGGCCGCCGCTGCTTGGCCAAGCCCTGCCAGTGTGGGGCTCTGGGCAGGATTCCCCCGTTTGGCCATCTGGGGACCTTGGAGGCACTTTGGAACCATTGGCAGACCCTGAAAACCACCAAGGCCTAAGCGCCTCAGGGGCCAGTTGTCATGGGCCTAAACACGAACTTTGCAGGTCCTCCTGGTGCTGCTCAGGTGCCACCCGGAGCTGGTCCCAGGGCCTTGTCAAAATGAGGAGTCCGTCCCGGAGAGCCCCGAGTGGCCTCGGGCCGCCTGGGACAGTAAAGGGCCCAGAGCCGTGTTTGCCAGGCCTCCACGGCCGCACTGTCCGGAGCCCTGCGACAAGGAGCCCTATGGGAGGTGTTGGCCTTCGCAGCACAGAGCGCTATTCTGACCCATAAAAATGGGGGCAAATACTTCTCTGATGCAAGAGGTGGCGGCATGGCCCCTGCCAGCATGTGGCTCTGGGCAGGGCCCTCGTCTCTAGGCCCAACAGGGACAGCTGTTCTGTCCCAGAAGGTGGGCGTGGGGTCGGCTGTGGTACATTTGAATGAGGCAGGCCTGCTTCTGGGTGGAACAGGCATGACACGTCCCCTAAGGACATGCCCGTCCCCGTCGACTGATCACTTGTAACTCAACCCTGTCTGACTGTGGCCGGTGAATGAGCTGGTTTGGAACTTCATGAGCCAGAGGTTATTATCCCCCACAGCAGTAAGTGACAGAGCCGGACCAAGACCTGGCCACAGCGTATCAGGAGGGAGTTGCCCAGTCAGCCGGGCCTGCCTTCCCACACCTTCTTTCCGAGGGCGCTGACAGCGTACCATCAATCATCATCAATACCTCCTGCTCCCGCATGGGCCGTCCTGACAGCCGGGCTGCAGGCATCGAGCTCAGCGCCAGGCTCAATTACCAAGGAGAAATCAGTGTAATCACCATGAAATTGCCTCGGAAACAAATTTAGCAAATGCGTCCGTTTGGGGTGTGACGTGGCCCGTTCTCATGGCCCCGCCCCCTCCAGCTTTCCGGCCCAATCAGCCCTGCCTCAATTACCCTCGTTAGGCCGCCGAGGGCTCCAACCCCAGCAGCCTGGAAGCAGGCGATCGCCTCCAAGTCGCAATCAGCGGTCCCTGTGCCGTGATCACATGTAATTACACGGCAAGCGTGGTGCGGGAGGGCGGGGGGAGGCAGGCGCCTCATGATTGCTGCACACGTTGGCTCATCGAGGGTATTAAGACCATTGGCCATTAATACCAGGGCTTGCTGGCTGTGCCAAGTGGGGCCGTCTGTGGGTGGCAGAGGGGGCCAGCCATTGGCCAGCCGATCCGGATGCATGAGGCCAGAGACCACATGGCAGGCTCCTGAAGTGTCCCTGAGGAGTCTTGGCCCCATTGTGCCCCTTTGGGCCCTTCCTGGACACCTAGCAGCATGGTGGATGGTGCTGCTCCGCAGGCACGTGTGTCCTTTCTGAAATGGGCTGGGTGATGCATTCCCACGGTTGAACTGTCAGTGGAGATAGCATGTCCAGAGAGGGCATCTAGGCTCCAGCGCTGAGGGTCCTGGAAGCAGAGCCTCCAGCCAGCCTGTGGTGAGCACAGGGCCGGAGCTCAAAGCAGTAGCAGGTGCCAACACAGTCATTTGGGGGGCTGCTGTTTCTGCAGCACAGCACCACCTCTGCTGACTAACAGGAGCCAGAAGCATTGGAGCCCCATCTGAGAGAAGAGGACCTGAGGACCAAGAGAGGGGAGATGGGTCACCACCCACAGAAGCGGCGGCACTGCCAATGCCAGAGCCAGGAGTTAAATCCACATGATCTGTCCACTCACTTGGGGTCACTTGAGAAATCCACTTTCCAGCTATCATTGCTGCTCTCAGATGAAAACCACCTTAACAAAATAATCAAGCGTACTTTTCTTCCAGGTGGCCCTCTCCGTTGTAAATAACCTAACCTAAACTGACTTGAGCCCTGAGAGGGAACCGGTTGCCTTGTCTAATAGGAAAGTCCAAGGGTGGGTCTGACCAGCTGCAGGCATGGCTGGATCCAGGAGCTCCATAAGGTTGTGAGGAATCTGTCTTTCTTCTTCTCTGTCGTCTGTATGGTTTCAATCTCAGGCGGGCACTCCCCACGCAGGAGGCACCAACGGCAGCCAGCAGTGGGAGGCTTACCAACTTAGCAGTGCGACGGCCGGCAAGGGACCCAGGCAAGGACTTCATTCGCCAGCTTTAGGGCACACATCTCCATTTGAACCAGACATTTTGGCCTGAAGAACAAGGTGCTCCGAAGTGCCGGATTCAGGGCACACGTCCCATGGGAGGAGGAGTCGGCCCATTGGCTCCTCGGGGTTTTGCAGACTCTATAGAACCACGCATTCAAGGACGAGGGAGCCTCGTGTGGTAAGTTCAGGCTGTGTCTGTGCAGGACACGTGACGTGATGGACGGACTGTCAGAGCCTCAGAGGTGGGTGGGGCATTCCTTTGACCATCCAGCCCCTGCCCACAGGTCCATAATTGACTGTTGACTGCCCACTTGAAATGCGTTTAAAATGCCCGTGTCTTGCCTGCACCCAGCTTCTGCTGCCCGTGTGACCTTGGATGCGGGGTGATCAGGGTTATGACTACCTGACCCCAGGGAGCCCTGCCAGGTGGGAGGCGGGGGTGATAGGGAAGCAGTTACACATCTGTGGCTTTGAGAGGTGATTCACCCCCGACACACTGGATGACGGTGCATTCTGATCCCTAACTCAGAAGTATTTTCACAAGACAGCTGGGGTGGGGATTCCCAGGGCTGGGGCTGGGGGTGGCCGGAGCTCCCGGACTCTGCTCTCTCCTCCTCTGCCCCTGCACCCCGCCCACCAACCCTCCCGCCAGCTCACCCATACACCCGCCCACCCACTGCTATCACCTACCAGTCTACCCCTTCAACACCATCCGTCTTCAGCCTCTCGCCTGCCCCGCCATCCAGGCCTTTCTCTGAGCCTTCCTGTCACCCACCACGGGGCCGTCAGAGAGGCCTGGGCAGGACCTTCAAAGAGTAGAGTCTGCTCGTGCCGGGAGGGTGCAGAGAACCCGGAACCCCAGTGCTATGCTGCTGGGCGTGTAGACTGGGGCAGCCACGGAGAGAACATTCTGGAGAGTCCTTCCGACCATCTGAGGATCCAGCCTTTGCCCTCCCGGGTAGAGACGTGGACGAACCGAAAGCAGGGGCTGGACGAGGTGTTTGCACCCATGTTCGCTGCAGCTTGGTTCACAACCGTCCAAAGGGGAGGAGGCCCAGGGGTCCGTCACCGTGCCACGGGTGTCCAGTTATGCGAGGTGCCCAGGGTCGTCAGTTCACAGAGATGGCAAGCGGGGTGGTGGGCTCAGGGGCTGGGGGAGGGGAGCGGTAGTGCGTGTTCAATCGGGAAGTTGAAGACGGTCTGGAGCTGGGGGTGGGGACGGCTGCCCCCTGAAAACCAGCTAAGGTAACAAGTCTTACTGGGTGGATTGGAGGGCCACAGAATGTTCTGGAGCTGGAGAGCTCTGCTCCTTTTTCTGGGCTTGGTGGCCCCGTCTGCACCAGCACCATCATATGCCATGCTTGGTGGCCTCATGCCTCTGGCTGTGGCCCTGGCCTCTGTCCTCCACTGACTGCCCTCTGGGTGCCTCTCCCACCCCAGGTCTCCTGCCCGCAGGCGTCTGCCCTGGGGCCAGGGCTCCAAGGGCAGGTGGGCCCTCTGAGGCCTCCACCCTTGCCTCTGGCAGGACTCAGGGGGTGAGGCCCTGAGGCCAGCGCAGGGCCAGGAGCCTCCCACCCCAGCACCCACTCCCTCACTGGCAGGTGAAGCCTCTTCCCTGTGAGCTCCCAAAACCTCTCTCCTCTTTGTTCACGAGACTTTGTGATTTTGTAATAAAGACACTGTGTTCTCTGTACAGCCATCGTGTCATTATTGCACTGACAAAATTAGTGTTTGCATATTCATATCTCCCTGGCTGTCTCAAAACCATGTCTTCGCAGATGGTTCGTCTGCAGGAGGACCCCCAGGACCCCACCTGGACCCCGTCTGTCCTACAGCCATTTCTGGTGGGGAAGCAGGGCCTTTGTCCCCGCGACCTTGAAGCAGGGCAGCTGTGGGGTGGCCACAAGCCATTCTTGACCTTGATGGGTAGAAGCCAGGGGTCCAGGCTGGCGGGGGCCCCACGCTTCCCAGAGTCCCTGCCAGGGGTGACGGTGACCTTGGTGGGTGACCTCCGCGGCTCCCTCCTCCTTGGCTGTGTCCTCCGTCCTCCCGTCTCACCTGGAATTTGTCTCTAAATTCATTCTTCCCCTTTTGACTTGAAGAGGTTATGGAAAGGGAAACCTGATGGCACTGTAACAAGGTGGATGACCGGTGTCCTTGTCGAAGCAGAAGGTGACGGTAAACATCATACAGGGAAAGTAGAAATGGCGCAGCCCCAGCACAAGGAGCTGCCAGCACGCAGTCCTGCCGGGTCGGCTGCCCTGCGCCAGCCAGACCTCCGACGGGCACACCAGGGTGCCCCTCAGTCCCTGGGACCCTGCCCCGCTCCAGTTCCTGGCAGAGCCTGCGAACTTCTGCTGTCCTGGCTGGGCCTGGGGTAGGAGCAGGGGTGGCCCTGGGTCTCCTCGGGGTGGGCGACCCCTGTCCAGCAGCCCAGCGCTGAGCCCACTACCCCTCCAGCCGGGCGATCACCCCTCTTGTGCCCTTGGCCTCGTCCCTTGTATGAGGTTCCCTCTCTAGCCCCCTCCTTGTCCCCACTGAACGTCCCCACTGAACGTCCCCTGAGAGGCCTCCTTAGGCTCATCCAGTGCCAGGGCTGCTGGGCCTGAAACTGTCACCTAGCATCTAGGGTGCCCCCCCCATTTTAGATACCCAGGTTTAGCGGCCCCGCTCAGCGGCCCTGAGAGCTTTCTCCTCCCTCCTTCCTCTGGCTTCCACACCACTTCCAGGAAGCCCCCCAGGGCTCTCTCTGGGCTCTGCGGCGGCCCACCCCTGGGTGTCTGAGCTCCCAGGGCACCTGGTCATGCTGACATCACACATGCAAATGTGTGATATTCCTGGCATTCTTTGTATGTTCTCGGCTGGAAAGAACAGAGCGGAGCATGGAATTGGTGTTTAGTCTGCCGAAACTAATTACCTAACGACAGTTGTAAGGCACAAAGTCCTCTTTAAATGATCCGTCTGCAGGAGGGGAAGAGGCCTTCCTGGCTGGGAACCCTGGGGCTCGCACGTGGTGCCCTGCGATCTGGGTAGGTCTCTGCCTTCCTCAGCCTTGAGTCTTCATCTGTAGAATGGGACAACAATGCCAGCAGGGCCCTGCCGGGGTCAGCAGCAGGGTTGTCTAGTAAAGCTCGTGTAAGACTGATGGGGAGTGTGTCAGAGGTGCATCTTCGCGTCCCCCAAATCTTGTTATCCCAGAACAAAGTAATCTCATGTCACCTGGGGCATGCATGCAGAGGAGCAGTTCCTGTCCAAAAGCTGAGATGTCTGCTCACTAAGGACTGAGGCTGAGAAGCAGAGGTGAGTGGGACCAAGCATACCGCCCTCACAATTCCAGGTGGAATTGAATACTCTGTAGTTTATGCTAATGGTGCTCATGGAATTGTGCAGTGCACAACCTGCACAGCTGCACAAGGCAGCCCTGCATGGGGGAAGTACTTCCGCTGGAGGCTGACAGAAGAATTGACTTCCCTTCTCTAGTGTCAGGAAGTCCCTAAAGCTTCACCTAAGACCCCAGTGCCACCTTGGGAAGAAGGAAGAAAAGGGAGGAAGAGCCCTGTTAGGAAGGTGAACTGTGACCTGTATTTAACATTTTTCCCAAAGAGACTATATTAAAACAAAAGAGATTGATTAAATATCATTAAATTTAGTTGTTGGGGTTTTTTTCTTTTTTTAAGATTAATGTTTTGTTTCTGCTTCCCACTAGGTTGGACACTTGGGAGCAAGATTAGATAAGCTACGGACAATTAAGAAGTTACATTTAAAAAATGCCTGAGCAGAGAGCTGTGTGCATTTGCAACCTCAGAGACAACGTCAGGCTGACATGTGCCGTGGAGATGGGAGGACTCTACCTGTCACAGAGCATGGGTACCTGTGGGGCTGGCCACACACCCCGACTAACACATGACACCACTTAGCCCGTCAGAACATCCCTTCCTCCTATCACCTGATCACGGACAATTCCCTCCATCCCCTGAAACTCTTGAAAAGAGAAAATATGCTTTGACACAGGGTGAGTTTGTAAACCTAGAGCTGCCGGGGCTAAGGGTAGGGGTGGGGTGGAGGAGCACATTTCATGCGCCTGCCTGACTGTGAGGTCAGCTCAGAGGCATGTAGGAAAGGATGTAGAGATAAGAGAAAGAGGTAGAGGTGGGAGAGAGAGAGGGGGAGAGAGGGTGAGGGCTGAAGACAGCAGAGAGGAGAGTGGAGAGAGAGAGATTGAATGTCTGGAACTAGCTATCTGAAAACTAGTCTACTCTGGCCTTTGATTACAGTAGGCAACAAATTCTTCTTCCTAGTTTTGTTATAATCAATCTGCCATGTAGAGTGCAGACCCGCACTGTCTGAGGAGACAGCCCCTGGTCACATGTGGCCTCCAAGAGCTCTAAAGGTGGCCTGAACTGAGGCGTGTGTAGAATACACAGTTGCTGTAGAAGTATCTCATTAAAATTTCTTGTAGGGATCACGTGTTGAAGTGATAATATATTGGATAGGCAGGGTTAAGTAAAATACGTTATTAAATTTAATTTTACTCGTGCCTTTTAACTTCTTAAAATATGGCCACCAGAGAATTTTCAATTACATTTCTGGCTCACATCATATTTCTATTGGACAGAGAGGGATTAGACTGATTTTCTAGAGATAAAAGAACATGCTTTTTTAGTGGTATGTGTGTGTGTGTGTGTGTGGTGCCCAACCTAATGCCAACTGCTTCTAGAGAGTTGTCTAAGGAGAATGATTCTATAACCAGAGGGGTTCTTGGTTTTCTGAGCGTGTGACGGATGGGTTGAGTCTATGTATATGGGCTAATGGCGTCCCATGGAGTTGTGCACTGCACAGCCTGTACAACCGTACAAGGTGGCCTTGTGTGGCTGAGGCGCAGGCAAATTTGGGGCGAGAACTGGGGAAGTAAGGAAAAACTCTGCCTTTTGTTTTCTAAATGGCCTCAGCAAGCCATTAAGTCACATGTCATACAATTCACCCATTTAAGGTGTACAGCTCAGTGCTAGTACATTCACACGGTTGTATGGCTGTCAGCACTGCAGCTGTTTAGACAGTTTTCTTGAGCTCAGAAGAAACCCCACACCCCTTCACTCCTACCGCCTGCCCCTGCATCACTCCCAGCTCCTGGCACACTCGTCTACTCTCTGTTTCCAGAGATGCCTGCTCCAGACATCTCATAGAAGCGGAATCCCACAGCAGGTGGCTCTTTGTGCCTGGCCACTCTCCCTCAGCATGACATTTCCAAGTTCATCTGTGCAGTAGCCTGGGCCAGCACCTCATTCCTTTTCGTGGCTGAATAATATTCTACTGTGTGGACAAACCACATACCACATCACCATTCACCCATTGATACATGCTTGATTCATGTCGGCTCTTTGACTATTATGAATAAAGCAGCTGTGAACACTTGTGTACCAGATTTTGTGTGGACAGATGTTTTCATTGCTCTCGACTAAGAGTTGGGGTCAGGACTGCTGAGTCATGTGGTAACTCTACGTTTAACTATTCGAGGAATACTAGAATGTTCTCTACTGTGATTGCACCATTTTACATCCCCCCAGCAAAGCGTGAGGCTTCCAACACCCCGATCACCTTGCTCACGCTGAGTATTTTCTGGGGTTTTTCCCTTCTGATAGTAGCCTCTCAATGATGGGACAGCTCACTGTGGTTTTGCCTTGCATTTCCCTCCTGAGGAGTAATGTCGAGCCTCTTTTCCTATGTTTATTGGTCATTTGTGTATCTCTTTCAGGGAGATGCCTGTTCAAGTTGCTTGCCCATTTTTGAATTGGGTTGTCAGTTTTTTCTTGTTGTTTTTGGTAGTTCTCTATACGTTCTGAATCTCAGCCCCTTAGCACATATAGGATTTGCAAATATCTTCTCCTGATTTGTGGGTTGCCTGTTACTATGTTGATCATGTCCCTTGATGCACAAGGTTTTTAATGTTTGTGAGGTATGACTTGCCTATTTGTTCTTTTTTTGCCCATGCCACAAAGTAACGACTCCCTTTTTTCTTCTGGAATTATCTTTATTTCGTTCCACCTACTTTCTCGAAAGCTGGTTTTGCCAGGTACCTTATTCTGAGGAGTTATTTTCTCTCAGCACTTTGGAGATTTTTTTATTCAATGTTTTGTAGCTTCCGCCACTACTCATGGAAGGTTGGTCATCAGTTGAATTGTCTTTCCTTGAAGGTGGGGTTCTTTCTTTCTGGCTATTTTTAGGATCTGCTTTTCATCATCTTTGGTGTTGGAGTTACCTTTTGCTCTGCCTCGTAAGGGCAGGGCTGAGCAGTACCTGGCACAGAGTAGGGCCATAGCAGACAGCTCTTGAATAAATGACTGGGTGGTTTCTGCACAGGCATGACCCCCACTTTTATGGGGACACCCCCACCTGTCTTCAGCCAGGTGCCTTGGCATCCTCTTCCAGGAATGGCCTTTCTGAGACAGGATGAGCTGTTTCTACAACCTGTTCCAGGTCCCAGAGGTCCTAGTGGGTCATTTCTCCCATCCTATGCAGAATCTCTATGCCTTGAAGAAACTATCACCCTGGGGACCATACGGCCCCTGCCCCCGCCCCGCCCGTGACTGTGGCTGCCACCCTGACTTCCCCCCAGAGCTTGGGGTCCAAACTCTGCCCATGCCTGTGTAGAAGTCGCCAGAGGCACAGGCGCGGGCAGGGGCAGGTGACGATCTCGGAGTTCTAGAAACTAAACACATTGTGGTGCCCCTCCTGTGAGGACACAGCGTGCGTCTCCCCACCCCATCCTTCTGGGCGTCCCTGTGACTCAGTTTCGTCCTCAAAATCCTCGGACGCTGGGCCCCAAGAGGCCTTGTGGGGTTCACTCTCATGGGTCAAGAGAACAAACCCTAAGGCTCTTGATTTTGGCTCAGGTCATGATCCCAGGGTGGTGGGATCGAGCCCCGAGTTGGGCTCCATGCTGAGCATGGAACCTGCTTAAGAGTTTCTCTCTCGCCTCCCTCCCCTCCCCCGCTCACGTGCTCTCTTTAACAACACAAAGAGAGCAAAACTTGCCACCCTGCTAGGGGATGAGAGACCAGGTGGAAGGGAGGCCAGCTGCCCCAGGTAAGACCATCCAAGACCTGCCTACAGCCTGCCGACCCGCAAGGCTGACCTCCTGGCTTGTGCGCAGTAATTCGCGTTTGCGATTTTTTGTGCCGTAACTAACTGACATTTGTGATTTTTTGCACAGTAATTGACGTTTGTGAGTTTTTGTGCAGTAACTGATGGTTGTGGCTTTCAGCCACAGAATTTTGTAGTGGTTTGTTAAGCATGGGATTGCCAGATAAAATAGATGATACCGCATTGAATTTGAACTTCAGATAAACCACAGGAAATTATGTGTCGCTTATCTGAAATTCAGATTGAACTGGAGGTCTGTGTTTTTATTCACTAAGTCTGACAGTCCTGGGTGAGCAGCAGTGATGAGTGAAACTGTCCCCCACATTCATCTGTTGAAGTCCCATGGCCGCAGAACAAGAGATTGCCTGTAGGTAGGGTTTTTGAAGAGGTAATTACATTAAAATGAGGTTATAGGGGCGAGGTCAACTGCAGCTGGGACTCTTCTAGAGAGAAGAGACCAGGACACAGACACACACAGAGGGGAGGCCCTGTGAGGGAGAAGACCACCGTCTATCAGCCAAGGAGCGAGGCCTCGGAGTAAGGCAGCCCTGCCGACATCTTGACATTGGACTTCAGCCTCCACAACCATGGAGAAGAAATCTGTGTCTGTTGTGCAAGTTGCCTGAATCAACTCATGTAAGCAGGAAGTAATGCACAGCCATTGGGGGGGCCACCTCTGGGGGTCCAGGGGGTCGGCACTCCTGTCCCAGGGAGGGGGCAAGCAGCCCTGCTCTGCCCCCGGGACCCTCCCCTGGAGCTCTGCTCCCAGGACCCTCCCCCTAGGGCCCCCTTCAGCTCTGCCCTGAGGACTCTTCTTCCAGGACCCTTTCCCCTGGGCCGTCCCCGGATCTGGAGCTGTGCTGGGCCACACTGTGGTCCCTCCTTCCAGGCCAACAGGGCCTTGGGCCTTGTGGCTGATTCCCTGCTGGTAGAATCAGGAGACTGCTTTCTGCTCATGTTTAGGAGATTATCCTAAAATGAAGGTATGCTTGTGTAAAAGGCTGCTTTCCAAGGGGAGCACGGAAGGGGCCTCTATCTGGTGCAAGCAGAGGGGTATCTCTCCGGGATGCCCCTGGCCAGACATTCCTCCCTGGGTCACGTGCTATGGAAGATGGCTGGAGCCTGAAGACACCTCCCCTCCTCCAGCCATCTGACTCCCTTCGGGGGACATGTCCTCCAGGCTGGTGCCCCCTTGAACCTGCAGGTCCCCCATTTCCGAGCTGGAAGGCCGAGGCTCCCTTTCCCAGCTGCCTTCACAACCGGGACATGGCTTGTACTCCTGATCAGAAGACCCTTGGGCCCAGGCCACTTGCTGGCAGAGTGAGGGCAGCGTGGACTGGTGCCCTCCGCTTTGGGCCACCTTGTGGGCTCAGTGCCTGCCCCCCCCCCCCCGCCACAGTGCGATTTTGGCTGTGGTCCTAATGGGGCTTTTCCTGCCCAGCTCCCGGCTTCTCCTGGCTCTCCTGTTCCAGGCTTCCCAGAGCGCCCGAGTCAGACTGGCAAGGTGCTCCGGATGGGACATCTCCCTTGATCACTAGGACACTAGTTCTCTGCAGTAGGACCAGCCAGGGGCAGGAAGTGGGGGAGGGTCTCTGTACACTCCCTGGTGGAAAAATGAGGTCTCTGCAGGTGGGGCTGGCTGTTCCTGCCCCTCCAAGGTCTTGATGACAGTTGCCTGGTGGGGGGGTTTAAAAAACACATACATAGACCCCTGGGTGGCTCAGTTGGTTGAGCGTCCAACTTCAGCTCTGGTCATGATCTCATTGTTCGTGAGTTCGAGCCCTGAGTCTGGCTCTGTGCTGACAGCTCAAAGCCTGGAGCCTGCTTCAGATTCTGTAGCTCCCTCTCTCTCTGCCCCTCCCCAACTTGCACTCTGTCTCTCAAAATGAATAAATGTTAAAACACACACACACAGACACCTACAATGAGGGGCGCCTAGGTGGCTCAGTCAGTTAAGCATCCGACTTTTGATTTTGGCTCAAGTCATGATCTCACTGTGTGATTGAGCCCCATGTCTGGTTCTGTGCTGACTGCATGAAGCCTGCTTGGGATTCTCTCTCTCCCTCTTTCTCTGCCCCTCCCCTGCTAGTGTTGTCTCTGCTTCTCTCTCAAGAGAAATAAACATTAAAAAAAAAAACCCCACATACAATGACATTTGTATCAGAATTGTAGAGGTATTTAATTTAATTCTTTCCATTGCATCTTGTTTATTAACATAACTATTTAAGGCTATGACTTTTCCTTTGAGAAACACTAGCTCCCAAGTTGTGTTTTTATTATTCCTGGAGATTCCAAATTAGGACTTTGATTTCATCTTTGATCCAAATGTTGCTTAAGAGAGAGCTTTAAAATTTCCAGGCAAACGGCCTTCATAGAACTGATACCTGGTTTTGTTAAATTGTGAACGGAGGCTTTTTTCCGTACTCAGTAGTTAACCCAATAAAATGTGCGCCGCTCGAAAATCAGACAGTAGCATTCTCAAGCTCAAAACAGACATTTTGTCCTCCGTCCTCCCCAAGTCCACTCTCCTGAGGATTCTACTTCAACCCTTTTAGACGCCTTTTCTGTTCCATTTCATCATCTGTTCCATGCGTTCCTTTAAATCCTTTAAACATGAGGCATCCTCCATGAACTTCATCTTTATGAAGTCAGGAGGTGCGCCCCCCTCCACCCACAGTCCCGCTCTCCATGGCCTGTTTTGTGGTGGTGTCACAATTTTTGGTTAAATCCTCTCCTGGAATCACCCCTGTTCTGAGGGGCTCCTTCACCTTTATTATTCAAGCACATTAGGAACCCACCAGTTTGAATTTTTCCTGGAAAACATCCCCCTGGCGATGGTTAGACCAGCCGTGACGGTGGTCTCTCTCCTTCCCCACCATCTTAAATCCCCTCTGCCTCAGCCCTGGAGGCTGCAGCTCAGGCTGGGGGCTGAGCCTCCTTCTTCCCCGGCTGTGCCTCAGGCAGCCCCCTCTCATTCTCTGGTGGGCTCCTTCATGCCTGTATGTGGAGGAGGCAAAATGAGACCCCGTGTGCCCTAAAGGCTTGGATTTTGCATTTACACTCTAAAGCACAGATTTGACACACTTCATAATCACCTAGCTGGGTGCTGAGTTCTAAGTAGGAATGGACTTTTCGTCAGCATTCAAGGCCTTCCAGCCTGCAGGTTTGCTGGGGAGAAGGCAGGCACGGCGGGAGTCCTGTCCCTCTGCACTGGGCAAGGGGACTTCACAAGGGAGTCAGAAAGCCTAGCGAAGAGACTCTCTTTTAAAATAGGTCCGTTAAGTGTCTGACTCTTGATTTGGGCTCAGGTCACGATTGCATGGTTTGTGGGGTCAAGCCCCATGTCCAGCTGAAAGAACAGTGGGGCCTGCTTGGGGTTCTGCCTCCCCCGCCTCCCCTGCTGGTGTACATGCATGTGTACTCTCTCTCTCAAATAAATAAATAAAATTGAAAAGAAAAGAAAAGGGAAGGGAACAGAAGGGAAGGGAGGAGAGGGAAGGAGAGGGGAGGGGAGGGGAGGGAAGGGGGCTGGAAGGCCATGAGGGAGGAGCAATTTATGTGTGTCCTCATCCAATAAACTACCAACTGTTTACTAGCCAGAGCCCTCAGCCAGGACTGAACTCCCTCCTCACCAGGATCCCAGAATCCTTTGCATCCCCACTTCAAGAGAGCCAAAGCGATTTGACAAGTTTCAACACCTCATTTGCATATTAATCCAACCCATCCCGGTTAACCTAGGTTCAATCCCTATTTTGCAGAGCAGACCCTGTCTTTATCACCCCGCCCCCTCTCTGTCTGGGTGACAGGCAGGCAGTCCCATGAATTGTAATTCTCATCACCCAGATAAATGTCTCTCCGTTCAAATTTTCAGGGAATCCTTGCTTAGTCAGCAGCATGTGACCTGTTTTGGTGTCTCTTGTCTACAGTGCTGAAACTTAATGGTAATGAGCCTCCATGTGCGGGGGTCCTTTCATTCCTTGGGTCCCTCGTGAGCACTCTCAAGGTGGAAACTAATGTTACTCCATTCTGGAATGGTCTCTTTCATGTTTTGTTTTGTTTTGTTTAGTTTTGTGGATGATTTTCTCTCCTTAGTTTCCCTGAATTCCAATTAGTCCAACATCGGAAGTCCTGGCTCGCCTCTCTGATTTTAGGATAGTTTCCCTTTTGTCATTTTATCTTACTCTCTGGAAGATTCCCCCAACTTCGTCTCCCAATCATCCTACTCAATTTTTAAACTTATGTTCCTTCATATTTAATTTCTAAGATCTGGTTGGAAGTTGTTCTCTGAATTCTCTGTGAGAGCATATTGTATTTCCTTTAAGGTTCTTCCTTTATCTCTGATGCTATTCCTTTTAATTTTTCTTTGTAGTGGGCTCTGCTGCCTCCATCAGAGGTCTCTGAGACCCTCTGTTTTCCTTTCTATTTTTCCTGTTAGAGGCTTTCTCTGGGTGATCCTTGCCTGTCTATTCATATTTAAAAGGGAGACACTAAAAGCTGATTAAACACATGACGAGTATTTGTAAGAGGGGAAACAGGAAGTTACCCAAATGCCCATCAGTAGTAGAATGGAATAAAACAGTGTATTCTCCCAACGGGATGCTAGGCAGCAGTGAGAACGAATTATTTATACACACAATTGTAAAGGTGACGCTCACAATCATGATAGTCAATAAAAGCAGCACACATGCGTGATTTCATGTATCTGACACAGAAAACCTGGCACAATGAATTGATGCCACCGGAGGTTAGGATCCCTTGGAAACCGGGTGAAGGCTGGGAGGGGAAGAGAGGGCTTCTGGGATGCTGATATGTTCCATTTCTTGAGCTGGGCACGGGCCACACGTGTGTTCAGTTAGGGAAATCGATCTCACTGGTGGATGCTTACAATGAGTGTGATCACCATGTGTCGATTATACTTTAATTCGGTTACCATCATAAAAATGACACTGTGGTTAGGGTTGGGGCTCGTGAGTGGGTGGGTGGTCCTCCTGGTGGTGACCCCACGGGGCCGAGCTGTCCTCCTGGTTGTCCCTGGTTCTCTGTGAGTGCGTGGGGGAGGGGCCTGGGCTCTCAGGGCCTCCTGTGCAGACTTTCTATGTTCCCTTCTTGTTTAGTAAGCAGCCTTGCTTCTGCCCCAGAAGGGCTGAGTCCCCTCACCCCAGCGGACCCCTGGCTGGCTTTCTGTAGAGTGACAAATGGGGCAGAGTCCCCTAGATGCACAGGTGGGGTGAGGAACAACGGGGTCCAAGCGGCCAGACCCATCTCCAAGGTATCTGGTGTTCCCAGTTCCACAGACTTGCTGGAATTCTGCATACGAGTTGACTTGACTCTGTCTGGCTTCCTCAGTTCTGGCTTCTGAGTGATCTTTGTCTCCCTGCATTTTCTGTTTTGTCTTCCTGGGCCTCCTATTAGAGAGTGAGGGACCATCTGGACTAATTTACTAAGACTTATTTTTCCTCTCGTATGTTCCATCTCCCTTTTCTTTTTTTCTGCCTTCTAGTATATTTCTTCAACTTTATTGTCCCCTCCTTATGCAGATTTTAAGAGCCTAGCTATCACATTTTTGTATTTTTTAATTAAACTTTTAATTTTGAGATAATTAGATTCATATGCAGTTATAAGAAAAGATGTAGAGAGAGCCTGTGTACGGTTTAACCAGTTTCCTAGTGGTAACATCTTACAAAGCTATAGCACAGGTACCACAAAAGGTACTGACATTAATACAGTCTTGATATAGAACATTCCATCACAAGGATCCCTTGTACTATTCCTTTTGGTTTATTTATTTATTTATTTTTTGAGACACAGAGAGAGACAACATGAGCAGGGGAGGGGCAGACAGAGAGGGAGGCACAGAATCTGAAGCAGGCTCCAGGCTCCATGTGTCAGCACAGAGCCTGATGTGGGGCTCGAACCCACAAATTGTGAGATCATGACCTGAGCTGAAGCTGAACGCTCAAACAACTGAGCCACCCAGGCGCCCCTGTACTATCTCTTTATAGCCACACTGACCCTTCCATCCCACCCTCCCTTCCCCCCCTTATCCCTGATCCCTGACAATCACTAATGTTCTTGGTTTCTATAATTTTGTCATTTCAAGCATGTATATGAATGGAATTGTACAGTGTGTAACCTTTCCTGATCGGCTAATCTCCTCAGCATCCTTCCCTAACGACTCATCCAAGTTTCTGGCTGTATCAATACTTTGCTACTTCATTGCCAAGTAGGATTTCATGGTGTAGACGCACCATTTCCTGTGGAAGGACTTCGGAGTTGTTTCAGTTTGGGGCTATAGGAAATAAAGTTGCTATGGTTATTCTACATAGATTGTTGTGGGAACACAGGTTTTCACGTCTCTGATAAATGCCCTGATGCACAATTGTTGGGTTGTATGGTAGCTGTGTGTTTAGTTTTACAAGAAACTGATGGTTGTCTCGAGTGGCTGTATCCTTTTACATTCCACCCAACAATGCATGAGCAATACAATTTCTCTACATCCTCATCAAGATTGGGTGTTATCACTATTTTGAATTTTAGCCATTTTGATAGGTGTGTGGATCTCTGACTATGGTTTGAACTTGCGTTTCCTTAATGGTTAATGATGTTTTATGCTCTCGATCATCATCCATGTATCTTCCTTTGCAGGCTGTCTGTTCATGTCTTTTGCCCATTTTCTAATTGGACTGTATTTTTTTTCTCTGACAGGTTTTGAGAGTTCCTTATATATTCTAGGTGTTAGTCCTTTGTTGGGTGTATAGTTTGCAGATATTTCTCCCAGACTGTATCTTGCCTTTTCATTTTGCTAATACAGACTTTTCAAGCAGAAGTTTTTAATTTGGATGAATTCTAATTTATCACAATTACCTTTTATGGATCATGTGTTTGGTGTCAAGCCTAAGAACTCTTTGCAAAGCCCTAGATCCTGGAGATTTCCTCCTGTTTTTTTCCCCCTAGAAGTTTTATAGTTTTACATTTAAGTCCATGATCTATTTTAAGTTCATTTTTATATAATGTGAGGCTGAGGTTTTCACAGCTATCATTTAAAAGTTATTAGACTTTATTTTTAGGACAGTTTTATATTTACAGAAAAAACTGGGTAGAGTTCCATATACTCTTCCTCTCCCTTGCATGGCTTCTCTGCCTTAGTGTGGTTATAATTAATGAAACAGTATTAATACATTATTATTAACTAAACTCCATTATTCACCCTTGGCGTTGTACAGTTCTATGGGTTTGGACCGTGCATTAGTCACGGACCCCATGACTGTGTCATGCAGGATAGTTTCCCTGATCTGAAAAGGTGCTTTAGTAACCGCTGCTTTTAAAAAATTTTTTATTTTATTTTATTCATTTTGAGGGAGAGATAGAGAACACGAGCAAGGGAGGGACAGGGAGAGGGAGAGAGAGAATCCCAAGCAGGCGCCACACTGCCAGCACAGAGCCCCATGCAGGGCTCAAACTCACGAACTGCGAGATCATGACCTGAGCTGGAATCAAGAGTCGGACCCCCAACCACTGAGCCAGCCAGGCGTCCCACCACTCATCTCTTCACTGCCTCTGTAGTTTAGCCTTTTCCAGAACGTCATCAAGTTGGGACCATGTGATATGTATTTCCATACTGGCATCTTTCAGCAATATGCATTTAACATTTTTCCATTGATTTGTGTGACTTGACCGCTTCGTCCTTTTTTTTGCTGGATAATATCCTGCTGCCTGGACCCACGACACGTGTTTATGCATGCACCGTGGACAGACATCTTGGATTCTTCTGGTTTGGGGCAATCATGAATAAAGCTGCTATAACCAGGGCAGTGGTGTTTGTGTGCACATATGTTTTATCTCTTTTTTTTTAAGTTTATTATTTTGAGAAAGAGAGAGAGAAAGAGAACCAGCAGGGGAGGGGCAGAGGGAGAGGGGGACAGAGGATCTGAAGCAGGCTCTGTGCAGAGAGCCCTGATGCGGGGCTCAAACTCATGAACCGTGAGATCACGACCTGAGCTGAAGTCGGGTGTTCAACCCGCGGAGCCACCCAGGCGCCCCTGTGCATATGTTTCCCACTCATTTGGGTAAATACTTCAGAGCATAACTGCTAGCTCATATGGTACGACTATGGATCGTTTTGTAAAAAACTGCCAGTCTTCCAAAAAAGGTCAACTGTTTTACATTACTGCTGGCAACGAACGAGCGTTTCTCTTACTCCACGTCCTCACCAGCATTTTGCATTGATGTTTTAAAAATGAGCATACTGCTCTTGTCTTATGGACGTAGCCTTTCTCTGGTCTCTATAAGAATATTAATGAGCAGGTTTTTAAAACCCTGTCTGTTTCCTACTTTATCTTTGGTTTTCTAATTTCCATTTTGGTTTTTTTCTTCTCCACCTATCGTGTCGGGGCTTTCTGCCTACACCTGGTCATCCTTGGCTTTCCATTCATAATCAAGAGCTAATTGGATGTTCTGTGCTCATGGGCTTGGCTTTCTTAATTGGTGAGCTTATTGTCTCAGTTAATTGCAAGCCAGGACAGCTATTTTATTGGAACACTGCCCAAAGGATGGAGAAGAACTTGCTGGTCTTCTACTGGTAGGAAGAGGAGGTGAGCAGTCTTCTTCCTGCTGACGCTGTGGTGGGCGGAGGAGAAGGGTCAGAGAGGATATCCACCACTAAGTATCTAGACTTACTTTTTTGTTTTTAATTTTTGAAATATTTATTTTTGAGAGAGAGACAGAGCACGAGCAGAGGAGGAGCAGAGAGAGGGAGCACAGAATCTGAAACAGACTCCAGGTTCCAAGCTGTCAGCACAGAGCCTGATGCAGGGCTTGAACCCACGATCCGAGAGATTCTGATCTGGAGCTAAAGTCGGACACTAAACTGATTTAGCCAGTCAGGCGCCCCTTAAGTTTCCAGACTTTCTAGTATTCAATCTATTCTTCAGTTTTCTTCTTCTTTTTTTAATTAATTAATTAATTAATTAATTTTATTTTTGACAGACAGAGACAGCGTGAGCAAGGGAGGGTCAGAGGGAGAGGGAGACACAGAATCTGAAGCAGGCTTCAAGCTCTGAGCTAGCTGTCAGCACAAAGCCTGACACAGGGCTTGAACCCACGAACTATGAGATCATGACCTGAGCTGAAGCCGGCGCTTAACTGACTGAGCCACCCAGGTGCCTCTATTCAGTTTTCTTCTTGAGTCCCTGTCCCTTTCCTTACCGGCACTATGGCCTCTCAGGGTCCGGGTGGGGAAAATGGGCTTACTTGTAATTTGTATCTTTCTTAGTTTGCCCTTGAGGTTGAGACTCGTTCAACTGGGTAATTCAGGTGTTCTTTTTCACATTTCTCAAAAAGTGAGAATATCTCTCTCCACTGACGGTCCCTTTGCAGTTTCAGTTTTTAAGACTTAAAATTCCTTTAGCCTGATCTTGGATGAAAGCAGAAAGCAACTTGACCAATTATCATCAGTCCATCACCTTGACCAAAACCTCTCGATTATTTGACAAATATACACTTAGAAGATAGAGAAATCCTTTAAGCCTTGCGGAAGTGTGTAAACAAAAGCAAATGACGTTTTCTCGCCGTCTTCTGCCACTTTTCTGTTTCCCAGATGTCCCCACTATTAACTGTCGGGCAAGCACCTTTTCAGATATTTGTCTACGCACACGGATAATTACACCCTGAGAACGCATACCTATGCGAACTCATTCCCCCTCCTACAATGTGATGATACCACATGGAAGGACATGGAGTCATGTTCTCAGATTCTTCTAGAAACAGCTCACTGCCCTACGAGGAGTGTGGAGTGTGGCTGACAGCAATGGGCTCTGAGCTCTATCAGCATTTGCCTCGGATTCTAAAGGAAGATGACCATCTTCCCAGGGCTGCCCTAGCCCACACCCAGCAAGACTCCGGCGTGCCACCTATCCGCCACCGGCCTGCGCGCGCCCCTCGCGGGGCTTCTCGAGGGGCAGCTTGGTTCTGGAACTTCCCCTGGGGTCAAGACCGTCAGGTCTGTGTGGCCAGGGAGGTCTCCTCCACCCAGTCCTGCCTCCTTCCCTTCTCCAGGTGGGGTCCCCAGCCGACCATCGGTACCGCCCTGTCACAGCATTTGCTCCCTGAAGGATCCAGGGACAGTCTCGCTCTGAGCTCTGGCTTTTTGCAGGGACACCTTTCTCTGTCAGTGTGCATAGCTCTGCCTCGTCCCTTGTGTAGTAGTATTTTTTGGCAAGGATGTATCATAATTATTTAACGATTCTCTCTTTGATGGACATTTTGAGTGCTCCCATTCTTCTTTAAAAACCCTGTGATACTTTATTTCATTTTAAATGTTTATTTATGTTTAGAGAGAAAGAACACAAGCAGGGGAAGAGCAGAGAGAGAGGGAGAGAGAGAGAGAGAGAGGGAGGGAGAGAGAGAATCCCAAGCAGGCTCTGGCACAATGTGACGGGGCTCGAACTCACAAACCACGAGTTCATGATCTGAGCTGAAATCGAGAGTCAGATGCTCAGCTGATTGAGTCCCCATGTGCCCCAAACCCTGTGATATTTTAAAGATATATTTCTGGGGCGCCTGGGTGGCTCAGTCGGTTGAATGTCCGACTTTGGCTCAGGTCATGATCTCCCACTTCATGGGTTCCAGCCCTGCATGGGGCTCTGTGCTTGGAGCCTACTTCAGGTTCTGCGTCTCCCTCTCTCATTGTCCCTCCCTTGTTCATGCTCTGCTTCTCAAAAATAAATAAATGTAAATAAAAAAATTTCTGTAAAGATGTATATTTCAGCACAACAGATTAGTTTCAAACAATTCATGGGTTTTATTTTCTCTTACCACCTCTCACTCACGAATACGTGCATCGCAGACCGTGAATCTTTCATTGATAGAACAGCCCTTTTCCTCAGAGAGAAGGGAAAGGAGTGAGACCCAGGGTCCTTGCATCTTCGCCCCCATGGCCTCCTTGAAAGGGCTGTGTACACACAAAGGACCGACAAGATGATTACACACTGTTCCTGCCCGTTCCCAGGGAAGCTTCTGGTAGACACCACTCTTTCAGCTCCGTTTGAGTGCTTACACAAACCAGATAATTTAAACATAAGAATTTTATTCTCCTTGAATGTCACTGTAGGATTTCGATGGTCTTTCTTGTATTTTTGATGCTTAAAAATATTTTCCCTTGGTCATTTGTGGCATGCCACACTTAAATTGATCACTTGGTCTCTTCCTCACCTGGGAGGAGCCCAGCACTCTGAGCTTCCTTCTGTGGACTGGACTCTTTCTTCTCACTGTCCTGTGAGGGTTCCTCTCTCTCACCCGCCCCGTGCAGGCTGGGTGGTTTGTTCCCTGGGACCCCCTCACGACTCTCCGCTTCCTCCCCAGCATACTCGTGAGGGGGTGTTGGGCGTTTTCTCTAGCAACCCAGCTTCCGTCCACTCCTGGTTTGGGAGGTGTTGTGCTGAAGGCTGTAGAATGAGCACGAATCCCCGGAGATTACCCATAGAGGCTTGTGGGCCCGAGTAGATGCTGAAAGCACATGACTCGTTAAACAAACTAAAATTCCAGAGCGAGAAGCAAGGGGGTAGAGGTGGGAGAAGACACACTTGCGGCAGGTGGGACACGTGTCCCTGGTCCAGGTCCCGGCCCAGCACACCTGCATTGCAACGACCACAGTGAAGACAGTCAGGGGTCCCACAGAGAGAAGGAGCCTGGGACCAAGGACACATGCTTGCTCCGCTGGGAGCCACAAGCTGAGAGCTGCTGCACCCAACTGGCCACTTAGTGCTCGGCAGCCGACCGCCGTGGATTCTATCTGGAGGAGGAGAAGAGGGTCCCGAACAGGCCTCGCCAGCAAGTGACAAGTGTAAGACCTCGTGAGAATGAAGTGACACATGCACTGTAATGTATCATGAAAATTCAGCGTTGCATATTTAGGGTGTCATGTACACTTAGCCTGTCTTGGTCTTTTTGGGTTTTTTTAGCTACGTTCACCCCACACGTGTTCTCATGTTCTCTGATGTGTCTCGTAGGTCATCACCTTACAGATCTGTGCTTCACTCTTTACGTTTTTTTTTTTAATGTTTCTTTATTTTTGAGAGAGAGAGTCAGAGCACAAGCAGGAGAAGGGCAGAGAGAGACACACACAAAGAATCGGAAGCAGGCTCCAGGTTCTGAGCTGTCAGTGCAGAGCCAGACACGGGGCTCGAACCCACAAACTGTGAGATCATGACCTGAGCCAAAGCCGGACGCTTAACTGACAGAGGTCCCCAGGTGCCCCTGGGTTTCCCTCTTGAATGTCACCCTTCCCAACTAGCAGAGCTAAATGCTCTCAAACAGTGTAGCAAGCACACGTTAACATCATCTTTCTACTGGACTTTTTACAAACTTAGGTAACACCATGTACACATCAGAGTGTATACAAAATGCATGTGTATGTACACACTGATAACAAAGCAAATCCCCGTGTACCCCATCTCAGGGGAACAAAGGTGACAGTCCCCAAGAAGCCCCTGGAGCCCCAACCTCCCCAAAGTAACTCCCTGTTGTGTAATTCATGCTGAATGCTTATCGGCTTTTATTGATAGTTTCACCCCTGAAACAATCTATCGCTGGGTTTGGCCAGTTTTGAATTTATATAAATAGAGTCAGACTCTATGCATTTGCTGTGACCTGCCTGTCTTGCTTCACATTAGGGTTTTGAGATTGAGTGGGGCTGAGGTGTCACTAGGGCTCCTTTAGGATGATCCAAGGTCCCAACGGGGCCAGTCCTGGGAAAGGCATTGCTGGTTGTTGCCCAGTGCCCTGTGGCACGGATGGACCATGACTCACATCCACAGACACTGGGCCGATTGGACCAGCGACAAACCGGCCCTTGGTGCCCATGGGTTTATTCCCAGGACATCAATTGCTGGTGGTCAATATGGCAGAGCTGACGTTGTGGGCAACAGCAGCCTGTGGGCTCAAGGGACGGACAGACAGAGGCAATAGCTTGCCCTCCAGCTGCACGAGAGCATCCCCGTTCCTCCACACCCACAGGCTCTTGGTTTTGTCCGACTTCTATTTTTGCCCACTTGGTGGGTGTGAAATGGGCCCCCCTGTAGTTTCCATTAGAATTTCCAAGGTGACTAACAAGGTGTGTTAGCCATTTAGCTTTCCATTGTGCGAAGTGTCTGTTCATGTCTTTTGCCCACTTTTCTGTTGCACTGTTTCTTTACTGACTGTTGCAGTCCTTCATACCTTTTGGGAATTAATCCTTACAAGGTACCTGTTCCAAATGTTTTCTATTAGTTTGTGGCTGATCATTTCATTTTTGTAGTGGGATTTTGGTGAACAGAAATTCTACCTTTTAATATAATTGACTCTGTTTTATCTTTCTTTTTTTTTCTGTTCATTGAAAGAAGTACTCTCAACCCCAAAGTCATGAAGGTATCATTCAATACAGTCTCCCCTAAGTTTCACAGTTAAGCCTTTGGTTTTGTGCCAGACATGAGGCCGAGGTCTGACTTTACACCTGACTTTCCTGTGGCTCACCAAGGGTCACACTCTGGGTTTTGACAGGTCTGTCCCTGCCTCTCCACTGATCTGCAGTGCTGCTTGGTCATGCATCAGGTTTCTGTAGACGTGTGGATCTGTTTCCGGGCTCTATTCTCAGAGAACAACTTTCCTAACTTTCCTCTTGTACCCATTGTCTGTCTCTTTGGCAGAATCCTCCATGAGGTAGTTGTGGGGGAAAGGGGTGCCTCCTCTCCCACTGCCAGATGCAAATAGGAGCATCCAGGTTCCTCTGGCCCCGGGGCAGCCAGGGTGTGAAGGTCAAGGTGAAAGTCTGGACTCCAACCAGGGGGCCTGGGGAAGCCACAGACAAATAGTCATCCTGAAATGTAGCCGAGTGGACATAGTGTGAGTCTCGTAAGTTCATAGCGCTGTCCTGTGGCCACAGCTGGGGGAGGGCTGGAGTGGCAGCGGGACCTGCCTGGGTCCTCCCTCACCAGCAAGACATGGCCCTGGGCTAACTGGCCCCCTGCTCCTCACATAGTTTTTTTCTCTCCTTAAGGTGTTCCCTTATTGTACAGTGTTGTGAGCATGGCTGCCGCCTGCCCTGCTGCACCCCCGTCCCCCTTCCCAGCTTAATGCACCTCCGCTGAATGTTCAGCCAGTGACACACCATGTAATTGCTTGCTTATTTTGATCTTTGACTTCCCCACCCCTGAAGATGAATGTGCTCAGTAGCGATTCATGGAAGAGTGCATGCATGAGTGTGAGAGAGAGAGAGAGAGAGAGGACTGCTCGCCCCCCGTGCCCAGCATAGGGGCAGGCACAAAGAAGGTCCTGAGTGAGTGCTGAGTGAAGGAGTGCTCACAGAAGGACCAAGCCATTCTCCCACTGCACCTGGGGGACCCCTCAGAGCTCCTCTCGACACAATCATGACATTTTAGGGCTTGAGCAGCGTTGCATGTCCTGGGTCCAAGCTCCCTGGCTTCCCTACCCCTTTTCAAGGATGATCCCAGCCCGACCAACCAGAACCTGATGCCCAGAGGGGTGACGTGACTCTGCCAAGTCGCACAGTTGGTCACTGCACCGACTGGACTCCTTGATGCCCAGCCTGGCCCGGCCAGAGGGCCCAGCACTAGGCCAAGCACCCGCAGACCCACATTCCCTGATCCCTCAAGAAGCCACTGCCAAGTTCTCTGAATGTCTCTTTCTGAAGACGTGTTGCTTGGCAATCGTTGCTAGGCAAAATTCATAATTAATGATGAGTTCAGGGCTCTTGATTGGGAGCCCCCAGGAACCTGTCTGCTGAGATGTGCCGGATCCTGACACAGCCCTAAGATTCCCATCCCTGCGGGCACGCCCCCTGGATCATCTTCCCAGGAGAACGGAGGGGCCTGTGGATAAGATGAGGTCACCACCCCCTTGATTAGGTTACAGCAGATGGCAAAGGGTTAGGTGGGAGTCACTCTTGTGATCACAGCCTTCTGTCGGAGCACCACAGCAGTGGGGGGACAGGTGAGGACACAGGCTGCGTGGTCAGGACCCGAGGACGGTCTCCAGAATCTGAGAGGAGCCCCCCCACTGACAGCCAGCGAGAAAATGGGGACCTCAATCTGACAACCGCAGGGAACGGAGCCCTGCCCACAGCTGGGGGGCTTGCAGGAGAACCTGACCCTGGACGAGACTGTGGTCCTGGCTGACCCCTTGATTTCAACCCTGGAAATGGAGAAGAGGACCAGCTAACCTGTGCCCCAATGCCTGGCCCACACAAGCTGAGAGATAGCGAGCCAGAGGGCGCCCTGACTAGGGTGGTGTCTGTGGACCAAGCAGGTGGCGGCACCAACATACAGAGACCCAGCAGGACTTCTGGAAGGCTGGCAAACAAAGCTTCCAGATCATTCCAGCCCAATTTTTCTCAGTGGGGGTGTTTCCTGAGGTGGCCATTGCATCTTCTCGATTCTCAGGTCAGGTAAAGGATTTCCAGCCCGTCTGTGGGTTTGTCTGACATTTAGGGCATCCAGTTGGGCTGGAGGTTAGGTTTTCTGTGCAGGGAGAGCCCTGGGCTGGGCAGTGTGGGGCCATCTGATGTGTTGGCCCAGCATCTCTCCCATCCCTTGAAGATTTCCATTTGTGGACTCACCTTCCCTGTCTGCATATAGTTGGCTGGGGCCCTCAGTCAGTGTCCCATCAGCCTGGTTTGCAGCCAGGCTAAGCTACCCAGGTCGTCTGGGCTTGGAATCTTGCTCAGATAGTCACAGTATTAAGTAGGAACATTTGTGCTCAACTCTCGTGGTTTCCACAGGGAAGTCCTCTTAGGGTTCACCTGGGACTTCCTGCCCCGCCCATCCCCCCCTCCCTCCTGCGGGGGTGGACACAGAAGCCCCTGATGGGTGTGTGTTGGCTGGTGGTTTCAGTTCTGGGTAGGGGTGGACTGATTCCTTCCCTGGTGGGTCACCTCCTTTCCCTTCCTCCCCTGTCCCGGAGGGAGCAAAGGTGTCACTTGCTGGTGAGCAGGTCTACTTGCAGAGCCGGGGTTTCCCAGGTGGCTGCCCCAGCATCTGAACTGGGAGGGAGGGCTTTTTGAGACAGACTGACTCAAACATAAAAATGTAGCCCTCTTTTGGGGTACCTGGGTGGCTCAGTCGGTTAAGCAGCTGACTTTGGCTCAGGTCATGATCTTGCAGTCCGTGAGTTCGAGCCCTGCTCCGTGTGGGATCAGGCTCTGTGCTGACACCTCAAAGCCGGGAGGCTGCTTCAGATTCTGTGTCTCCCTCTCTCTGCACCTCTCCAACTCATTTTCTCTCTCTCTCAAAAATAAACGAACATTAAAAAAATTAAAAGAAAATGCAGCCCTCTCAACATTCCTATGGATAACGGGCGATCGTGGTTCGGTGTGACTCCGTCCTGTCTTTTTTCTATATTCACGTTTACAAACACACATGGGCCACACAAATATTATTGTGCCCCTTGCTTTAACAACATATCTTGGGCATTTCTCCACATTAGAGCGAAGGGACCAACCTCATCCTTCATCGTGGCTGCATTGTTCCCTCCCAGAACTGGTTTCCAGTGATGGAATGTAGGTCCTTCCTCTTTTCTGTTTTATTCTTTCAAATATGTTGACCCTGAAGCCCATATGCTCTACTTCAGGAAAATCTTGCTCTCTCCTTTTGAAGGAAGATCCACCCAGAGGTCAGGGAGTGGGCAGGGTCCCAGGTCCTCCCTGGGCTCAGACCCCTTTCCACAAGGGTGTCAGGAGCTCAACACCTGTCAGGAGCCTTCTCATGCTACGGTCGTGTCTGACCTTCAGGATGAAGGGCCGGTGAGCTTGAACTTGAGGACAGGGCTCCGGGGTGCATTCTGGGTGATCCTGGAAGCCTTTTCCTCCGGCAGGCGAAGCCGGGTGAGGGCAAGATGCCGCTCCCTGACCTGCACGGACTCCTCCCGCAGCCACAGACCCGACGGCCCACACTTCTTGTCTGCGAAATAAAGTGTAAGGGACGGGGGCGTGCAAATGTAGGGAAGTCCTGGCGAGGCTGGGGGAGGCTACAGTAAAGAAGTAAACATACCAGGGAAAGAATGGGGATCCCTATCACGGAGGACATAAGCTTTGGAAACAAGAGACTTCAGGGAAGAGAACTTTAGATTGCAAACAATTAAATAAAAGCTACAAAAGTAACATTTAAGACAAAGAGATGAGAGGCAAGAAAGGGAGGAGATGCCAAGCAGAGGCTGGGACAAGGGAGCAAAGATGCAGAACAAGGAGCAAGTTAATATGCACAAAAGGGTTTGTCGGGCAGGAGAGACCGTAGACTGGATGTGGGAGGGATGAGGAATGTGAATCCTGAGGGGGAATATAGTGGGAGAGTGGTGCTTTGTAAAACTCTTCCCTCCCCCCAGATAACGCGACAGCAAGCCCACCTTCTGAGCAGACAGACCAGAAGGAAAGATGACGCCTCTCACGGAAGAAGGCAGGAACAGTCAGCACAGGGGCTTTTCATCAAGGGAATGAGCTACAAGGTTGTGGTGAAATCCCACTTTCCTCCTCCCCAAGCCCACTCCCACAGAGGGGAAACTTCCAGAAACCTCCAAAGCCCTCTCCTCTTTCCTACCTGCTGAGTGGGCCCTGGGGCAGGAGAACCATCATGCATGGTGCAGGGGGGTGGGGGGGGGACTGCACTCCTGTGACCCTCGTGTCTCTCCCCTTAAGGGTGCCACTGCGGAACACCCTGAAGTGTGACTGTCCCGCTTACCTGACAGACAGACAGATGGCCAGATGGGACCTGTGCTCAACCTGATGGTAAGGTCCCCTCAGCCCGGAGCAGGACCACCACCTGGCCCAGCACCTGGATGCTGTGAGTCATAGTGGATGGTCCCTGCCCTACGCTGAGGCCAGATGCCCCCCAGCCCCGCCCCTGAGACACAGCTCGGCTTCTGCCCCAAGGAGCCTTCGGAGTGGCCTCCCAGCGAGTGTCTAGCAGGGACAGGCCAGCTCTGTTCTTAGGAGCTGGGAGATCTTGGGCAGGTTGCTTGGGCTCTTCACACCTTGGTTTGTCCCCTGGGAAAGTGGTAGGGAGTGAGCCTGCTGGCTTGTGAGGACCAGTCAGTGCTGTCACATGGCCAGTGCTCAGAAAGGCTTGAGGAGGGCAGAGTGAGCACCTTCTCTGGCAGGGCTAGGGGCCTTGTGTGCCACTCGCTTGGGCTCAATAGGTCCCCAGCAGGGTCAGAGGGCCGACAACAACCGGACTGTCCTCAGGAAGGGGCACTCCCTTCATTACTGCCTGTCACCCTTGTGTAGGCAGCTGCCCCAAGCTCCTCAGGTGATGAGGGGCATGGTGACCTAATGTTTTAGGAAGAGGGTGACACCGATGACATCAGAGCTCCACCCTATCACCTTGGCCAGGCCAGAGCCTCCCAGCTCTTACCCTCAGTAGGATGAATGGATTTTGTGTGTGTCCCACACATCCTCTGTCCCCAACAGGACTGAACCCAGCTACCCACAGGGGACACCTCCTTGATCATATACTCTCTTGGACAAGCCTGCTCCTTCCTGTCTTATTTCTCCACTGCCCTTCTAGGGCGTCCCTGCTCACCCCTACCCCCACCCCATGCAAACAACTCACATTGAGCCTTGTCTGATCTTCAGGGACCTGAAATGAGGCAGCTGGTCTGGGTGAGTGTGACGAGGTGCATCCCTGACACCCTGCCCCGGTCCTGCCCGTGATGCTGGGCTGGCAGCTCCCACCATGCAGGCAGCCGGTGCACAGCCAGGGGAAGCCTCCAGCCCTCGCACTGCATGCCGGGCTGGCACCCCCGGGGGTTCCAGAACATAGGGCCCCGTGGTGTCCAGCCCCGGGTCTCACGCCAGGCCCAGAGGGCAGTGGGAGAAGCTGAACAGAGAGAGGAGATAAACAGAAATGGACAGAAAAGAAGCAGCTCACATCCCGAGCAGCCGCTCTCCCCACCCTGGCCAGCTCCAGAGGTGGGCGTACTGTCCCCTCCCAGACAGACAGACAGACAGACAGGAGCGAAAGCCAGCCCACGATGCTGGAAAGGGCTAGGGACAGACTCCAGCAGCCTTTTGGGCCACAGGTAACTGGGTTCCTGCTGCTCACATTGTGGGCCCCTATGCACCCACCCCCGCCCCTAGGCCCAGACCTGGCCTGGTGGAGCCCCCTCCTCCGTACACCCCCTCCTCCCTCTCCCTGGCCTCCTCCTCCTCCTCCCAGGCCTCCTTTTCCCCAGCCTCCTCCTGAAAGATGCATGGAGTTTGAAAATTTCATCAAAGCTCCTTGCTTCCCAGTCTCAGGGGTGGGAGGGGGCGCTGGGAGCCTGGGGGCCTCAGCGGGTGCGTTGGTTGGTTGCTGGCTTGGCACTGTGTTGTCCCAGGACAAGGAGGGGGAGACAGGCGTACACTTGGCAAGAGTGCAGGAGGGGACGGGAGGTGCCCACGCCCTGCGGGGTGGGCGGCCTGGGGCCTGGCAGGAATAAGGCCACAGCAGACAGGGGCAGGGGGTGGGGAGCAGGTGGGTGTTCCCAGCCTCCCAGTCACTGTGATGTCCTCCCTGCGGGACCAGCACACACGCACTCACTCATTCTAAGCTCTCATGAGTGTGTCATTCAGAAAGAAAACCAGATAGAGCGTTTACATGGTTTGAAAGGAAGGACGGACCTACGGGCTGTCCCTGTCCCTGTACTGTCACGGCAGTGCCCAGGCATCCCGGGGCGTGCAGACAGGCCCGCCAGCTCAGCAGAGTCCCAGAGGCGGGATTTCTGGGTCAAAGGGTGGAAGCACGGGCAGTTTGGTGGCCTTTCCGCATGCTGCTGGGTCAGGTGCTCCCGGCCCCTCAGCCCCAGGAGCCATGCTCCCTCCCCTCCTCATCGACTCGCCATTGCAAACACTTGGAGACTGGCCAATCCGATGGGGAAAACACATCTGAAAAAACAAACTGACAACTACAGGCTGAGTGGTCCTGTGACGGGGGGACAGGATGGTTTGAACTGTGCGTGCACGGATGCGTGTTGGTATGAACGTGAGCATACACTGGAGCACGTTGGTGTATGAGTGTGTGCATGCATGGGCGTGTCTTACTCAAAGCATTCTCCGCCTCCGGATCTGTGGGGCAGGTCACTGGGGAGAAGGTGGCTTAGTCCAAACACAGATCCCAGAGCCTTCCTGGAGGAGTAGGCTGGTATAGGCTGGGCTGGGCTGGGCTGGTGTAGACTGGGGTGGGCTGGGCAGGGCTGGGCTAGGCTGGGCTTGCTCAAGCACCAGTGGCCAGCTGCTGTGTGGGCTGGGGCTGGCTGGTGTAGGACGGCCTCCACTCCAGGCCTCGGGACGTCCCATTCTCCTACAGGCTGGTTCTGAGACAGAGACAAGCTCTGAGACACGAGTGGGCTCCACACTTGGCACAGCATCGTACCCGCCACAGCTCACTGGGCGAAGCAGTCAGAGCCCAGGCCAGGTTAGTGGGGTGGGGGGATGGACTCCACCCCCTGAGAGAGGCGCCCAGGTCACAGTGCCCAGGGTGTGGGCATGTGGTGCAGGTGGGGGGCCAGCTAGCCGTGTAATCCATCTCCCACAGGAGGGCACGGCCATCACTCAGCACATGGCCCCTGACCGGGGGTTGGGGCATAGTGATGGGCAGGGTGTCCCGAAAGTGGATGATCTGGATGGGGGAGCGGAGGACACAGCCACAGACCCGGCAGCGGGAGGGGAGTGGGCTCTGATGGAGGATGCGGGAGAAGGGTTCCTGGGGAGATGGCTGGGCTGGAGTTTGACGGGCCAGTAAGAGTTCACCTGTGGGCAGCACGGGCCCCCTGACTCCTGGGTCCCCTCCAGGGCCTGGAGGCGGAAGGCAGGGAACGTCCAGCCCAGAGCTGAGGAAGGCAGGAGCCGGCATTCGTGTGGCGGTCCGTCTTGCCCCTGCCCGGGCAGCCCAAGGATTAAACAGACTTTGTTGGGATTACCACTGCCAATCAAGTTCAAGTGCATTTTTAAGAGCTTAATTTGCGGCCCTAGGTTTCGAATAAAATCATCAAGTCCAGTCGATTAAACTCATTAAGGCGGGTGGACTGACTGGCGTTTGTGCTACCATCAGATTCGGGGAATTAATTAGGGGCCTGTTATCCTTGTCGGGATTAGCCCAGGGGCCTGGGGTTTCTGCGAAAAGACAGGCCCATAATCTCTTTAGTGGGGCCAGGGAGACAGGTCTGGGAGGCCTGTGTGGACAGGAAGCCCCATGCCGGGCGTCTTTGATCCTACTGTGTGCAGGCCCCGGCCCCTGTGGCGGGAGCAGCAGGCCGTCCTGTGGTGGCCGGTGGTGGCTGTGTGGCCTCACACACCATCCTTCCTTCTCTTGGTGGGTGAGGAGGGGGGGAGTGTCAGTCTCTGAGCGAACATATGAGTCGTGAACACCAGCCAGAGCAACATGGGAGGCCCAGGCTTAAAACACTAAGCCTGGAACTTCCGGGCCATGCAGATCCTGCCTGAAATGCAAGCCATCCTTGAAGGGGACCATGGAGGCAGAAAGAAAGATGAGTTTCTAGTGACCCTGGGCAAGCGTCTGGAGCTAGCCACACCTGATGCCTCTCTATGGATTTTTCAGTTCCGTGAGCAGGGGCCAGTTGGAACAGGGCTCTGCCCCAGCCCAGATCTCCTGCTTCCTGTCTCTGGAAACATTAGGGCTGAGAAGGATTCTAGAAGGTCTTTTCATCTACCCCTTCCCCCATTTTATATATGGGGAAACTGAGACCCAGAGACAGGAGGTGGTGAGCCTCAAGCTGGTGAGGTGGCTCTGGTGTGCTCTGGTGGCTTAGGTCTGCCTTTTTGGGAGAGAAGATTCCAAACCTTCTGTGGGTTCTGGCAGGGCCACGGTGTGTGTAGGGGGGACATAGCGGGGACCCTCATCAGAAGCAGAAGACGGTCAGGGGCACGTCGAGGGCCCAGTAGGTTACGTGTGTGACTTGATTTCAGCTCAGGTTTGTGAGTTGGAGTGTGGAGCCTGCTTGGGGGTCTTTCTCCCTGTCTGCCCCTCCCCAAGCTCACTCTCTCTCAAAGTAAATACCCCTCCCCCGCTCACTCTCTCTCTCAAAATAAATAAATAAAACCTTAAAAAATAGGAGAAGCAGAGAATGGCCAGAGGGAGGGTGAGGTAAGACCTCTTGGAGGAGAGAGCGCCCCTTGAGGCCACCTACATGCCCCCTTGGTTCCAGTAGCACTCGTCCAGCATGGGACCACACTGGCACCCCCCAGCCTGGTGCTGCGGCTCGAGCCCCGGCCCCAGGCTCTGTTTGCGGGGCTCTTCCTTCATCTGGGAATTTGGCACTGCACAGTGGCTGATGGAGTGGATTCTGGAGTCAGATTGTCCGTGTTCGTATCCCTCCCAGGCAGCCACCAGCTGTGTGACCCTGCTTAGTCAGCTAGCTTCCCTGTGCTGCCCTTTCTTTACCTGGGTGTTGGGGGGTGAGGGGCAAAGCACATTTCCTGGAAAATACGAGGCTATGTAGTCCACACAGTCTAGCTCTGACCCACATGTCTGAGGGATTTATTCTCAGAATCTGAGTCCCTCTCTTCCTCCAGGGTGTTCCCTCTCCCTCACTTGTTCCCAAGCCACTACCTTCTTTCGATCCTTCGAATATGCTGAATGTGTGCTGCCTGAGGGCCTTTGCACTTGCCAAGTTTGCTGTCTCACGTGGCTGGCTCCTTCCATGCCCCCAGTGCTCAGGTCCAATGTTGCCTCCTTCAAGAGGCCTTCTCTGCCCATCAGTCGAATCATTGTCCCTCTCTAAGAATGCTCTTGAAAGGCACCATCAAGAGAAAGATCATGCAAGCCACAAAGTATTTTAACATTACCATAACACATTAAAGAGTTAACTCAAATGTATATGTTTACCTATATATGTATTATTTACATTTTTCTTTGATGGATTTTATTTAACCCCATATGTCCAAAATATTAGCATTCTATATGTAACCAATATAGAAATATTAATGAGATATTCTTACATTCTTTTTATTGTGATAAGTCTTAGAAATCTGTTGTATATTTTATACCTTTGCACACATCACTTCGGAAACTACATTTTCTCTGGAAATACTTGCTCTCGGATTTGATCAAATGTACTGTTGAAAAGGGAGATTTATATACCTAAGTTGTTTGAAAATCTTTTAATGGATTAAAGCATCATTCTCGGATTTAAATAAGGTAAAATCCAATAAAATGGAAAATGCTGGTCCTCAGTCTAACTTGTCACATTGCAAGTGGTCCACGGTGATGTTCAGCAGGCAGAGAACATTTCCATCATCACCGCAGGTTCTGTGGGACTCTGCTGTTCTAGAATGTTCCCTGTGCTCTCGTGTGTGTTGTCTGCACCGATCTTCCTCTGTGTGTGGACTCAAGTATCTAGTCCTGCTTCCTCGGGATTGTCAGCTCTGTGCCGGCAGGCAAGACCGACGCGGTCTGCTCCGGCCCAGAGAACCGTGCCTGGAGCGCACATGGCATCAGACTGTAGCTTGTGAAACTAACAAGTGAAAACGAAGTCCGGGCCAGGGCTACATGCTCTCCACAAACCCTCAGCGTAGCTTTCCTGTGACCCTTACAGACAAGGAGGCTCAGAGATGCACAGCCACTTCCCAAGGCCGCATAGCGAAAGAGGGCCAGCTCAGAATGGGGCTGTTGGGTCTGACACAGAACCTAGGTCTGCCCCCTCCCAGGCCAGGTGGCTTCACAGATGAAGGGGGCCTGGCCCTGCCCTGGGGAGCTGATGACCCAGGGGGCAGATGGACACAAACAGGATGGTGGGAGGAGTGTTGTAGTGGGTGTGAGTGAAGCCTTGAGAGAGGGGCTCCATTCCATCCAAGGACCAACGGAGACTTCATCAAAGAGGGGACAATTGTTCTGAGCTGTGGCATTACAGAGATCTCTTGTATTAGGGATAGTCGTGATAGCGAACTTACTCAAACTGGCTAAGAACAAGTGGCATTTATGAGCCTCTATGGCAGAAGAGGAGTAGGTAAGCTTTAGGGGTGGCTGGGGAGTGGGGTCTCCATGCCTTTCTCTCCATCCTTTGTTTTTTTTTTTAACGTTTATTCATTTTTGAGAGACAGAGACAGAGTGGGAGCAGGGGAGGGGCCGAGAGAGAGGGAGACACGGACTCTGAAGCAGGCTCCAGGATCTGAACTGTCAGCACAGAGCCCGATATGGGGCTAGAACTCACAGACTGGGAGATCATGACCTGAGCCGAAATTGGACGCTTAACTGACTGAGCCAGGCAGGCAGCGAGCATGGTAGTGCACTAGAGCTGGGGCAGGAGGAAGAGCGACACGGGGGGTGGGGGGTTGGGGGGAGCGGGGTGTCTTTTCAGGCTCAGAGAGTGGTGGGAGGCAAAGGCGGGTGCCTTTAGAGCATGAGGCCCCACTGATTATGGGGGTGACTGTAATCTGCAAACCATAAAGTCCTTGCAACTTGCAGTTAGTACCCCCCTGGGAGCAGGGGGAGCGCCCTGGGCATGTCCTTGTCTGCCCTGCACTTGCCTTTCCCCAAGATGGGGCAGACTTTCCAGGCGTGAACAAGACCGAGGGCCTGGGGGCTGTCTGTGGCATCTCGTTGGCTATTAGAATATGGCATAGAGGACGTGGCTGCCCTGTGACAGGGGGCATTGAAGCAGGCAGAGGGCGTGGGGTACTGAGGGCGCTGCTGGAATCTGTGCCCCCGTTGGCACCCCGGACACATGGACTGGTGCCCTGGCCTCCTGCGCCAGGGTGCACACATGGCCGGCAGGATGCAAACCCCCTTCCCTGCCCCCTAGCTGCCTCCCGTAACCTGGATACCGAAATCTCCCTGCACCGAGTTGTTCTGTGTGTGTGCATGTATGTGTGAATGCCTGTGCACACTGTCCACTTCGACTCCATGTCCTCCTCTTGTGGGAAGTCCATGGTGCAGCCTCAGAACTTGCTCATTTCTGAGTTTTGGCCTCACGATGACCACAACCAGAGCCCATGTCAGGGCACCACTCGAAGTGCATGCCTCCTCTGGCTCGCGTTGTCCCCACTGCAGCCCGCGGAGCCATCCCCAGGGGAGACACCAGGCTCAGCGAAGGGCAGCCTCACCAGGGAAGAATGGCTCTGCCCTGAAGCCGGGCACAACCCCCCACTGTCTGCAGAGCAGCATTTCCGGCGCCCCTCCCCACCTGGTTCCCTCCAGGTGCCTTTCCTCTCCCCTGATCGATTGGCCTGGAAATTCTCCTCTGATGGTTTCCCTAGCAACCAGCCTACAAGCAGCTGCCTGGGGTCAGCCTGCTTTCTGATCTGGCAGCCAGCTCTTCAAAGGCCCAGTCGGTGTCTCCGGTGCCAGGCTGAGCGCTGTGGGGTCAGGCTGAGGCTGTCCTCCCCTGGCCAAGTGGGTGAGGCTGAGATGGCTCCTTGGGGTCCCCAGGACCTTGGCATCCAGTCCACCTGCAGGAGGAGTCTAGGTTCAAGGGCTGCAGGGGCGCAGAGGATGCTGACCGAGGTGGGCCATTGGCTGCGGGCCGGAGCAGGAAGATGGCTCCAGTAGGTGACGACCGGTGACCTGGGCACTGCATCGTCAGGACAGGCTGTCTTATCCTGCTGGAGGAGGGCTTGGGCTCGGTGAGGAAAGGAGGTGCTCCGCTGGGATGGAGCCTCACTTTTTTGAGGACAAAGTGTCCATCCTCCCTCAAAGGCAGGGCCTGAGACAGGTGGGCTCCAGGGGGGGGTCTCTGGTTTCCGGGAGCCTGTGGGCTGCAGCGGACACCCAGAAGGAGCGTGGGGCTGGTGCAGAGGAGGGGAAATTGAGGGAGGCCAGGGCGTCGGCCTGGGGCTGGGGGGCTGGAAAGGTCCCGGAAGCCCATGTCCGGGGTGCCATCCAGGCGTCTTGAGTCCTGGGAGTGAGGGGGACTACGGGTCCATCACCCAGTGTAGAGATGGGAGTGTGCCGCCAGTCCCTCTGTGTATGACATGTTGTCCCAACTGCTGGGGACTGTCAACTGGTGCCCTCAGTGTCACCTCCAGCAAGTGCCACCTCCAGGCCTCCAGACAGAGCCCCCTACAGATGCCCACCTTCCTCCTGCTTGGGTGAGGAGTCTGCTGCAGCCTCTGGTGGCCCCCAGCCCACGTGCGGTGGAGAGGCCCCCAAAGAGGATGGTCCCAAAGACCCCCCCCCCGCCCCCAGGGCCTGGCCGTCCTCCAGACCAAAGTCTCGGTGCTGACTTTGCTTTGGGAGAGCCCCCCTCCCGCCTTGGTGACTGCAGCCATGTGTCAGTGCCTGGGGCTCAGGTTGCGTGGTTCCAAGTTCAGGTCTGTGGTTCCCGGCTGGACTCAGTTCATGGGTCCCTCTGGCTACCAGCTGTATGTTCAGGGGAATCATGAGACCCCAGCCAGGTCCATGATATTCTGGGGTTTCTGCAGAACGACTGGGACAGAGGCCCTCTCTTTTGCTGGCCCATTCCTGAAGCTCTGATGGGGTCTTGCCCCTTGGGGAAGAGCTCCTTCCCCTGCCCAAAGTGGAGGCCGAGGCACAGCCACTGAGACAGGGAGAGCGGCAAATTCTTGGCGTCCCTTTGCTTCCAGGTCCTGGGTGCCATGATCCTTGCTGCTCCCCACGCCTGACGCCCCACAGCGCCTCGCCGTGCCCAGAGCCAGCAGTTCAGGTATCTGGTATGTCCAACAGGGACCCCACCAAGCCTCGATGGTCCTCTTCACGCTTCAAGAGCAGGCCTCGCTGTCAAAGCCATTTGGCCCTGGCTGGCCAGTCTCTGCAGACACTCCCCTCCCCCCAGCATGGGGGCAGGGCTGAAGGCCACACCTGCAGCATGCTCTTCTTGGCCATAACCATGGAATTAATGCCACAGGAGGACACTCATACCTCACATCCACTTAGCAAAGATTAGAACCCAGAGACTAGGCCCGGGTGAGTGCAGGTACACACACAGAGGCAGGGGCCACTGAGGCTCACCTTTCTGGAGGCTAATCTGATAAATGGGTCAACACTATAAGAATGTATACACCTTTGGACCCAGAACGTCCTCATCTGGGGAATCAATCGCAAGCCAGTAATTTCCCAATCCCAAATAAAAAAAGGCCACGTATTCGGAGCATCAGAGCCAGCCCACTTTTGGCTCTGGAGAGATGATTGTTAGATGGTTGGGAAAAATTGCCAGCCAACTGTTAAATTGTTGATCGCCTCACACTGCCGCAGGGGGAGTATTTACACCAGGAAAATAGGCGAATGGTGCAAGTCAGAGCCTTTTATCTTTTCTGGAGCGCTGGTCTGCTGGCCCACTGGGTGCAGGACTCCACAGCCCCGTGGTAAATGGAGCCCATCTTCGTGCACAGTAAGAACAATATGAGGTATGTGTTGTTAACTGAACAAAGCTAGCCACGGGGAAGACGGAGGGAGTGTGGTCCTGTCTGTGCTGACCCGCGAGCGGGGGGGCGTCCTGTGGTCGCCTCGGCACCTAGGGAAGTGGGGGTCAGTGAGAGAGATGCTCACTATCTTCCGTGAACTCTATTAGAGTCTCTGAAGTGTTTACCACATTCAAAGGTCTTTTAAATTTAAAAGACAATTAAGAAAGGAAAATCTAGGGTTCCTGGGGGGCTCAGTCGGTTAAGCGTCTGACTTTGAGCCCCGCGTCAGGCTCTGTGCTGACAGCTCAGAGCCTAGAGCCTGCTTCAGATTCTGTGTCTCCCTCTCTCTCCCTGCCCCTCCCTGACTCATGCTCTGTCTCTCTCTCCATCTCTTAAAAATAAATAAACATAAAAAAAAGAAAAGGAAAATATTTAGAAACTGAGTTCATCTCAGCGCTGCTCTTGAGTGCAAAAAACGAGAAGCAACATAAGTGTCCAATGAAAGGGGACTGTTGAGGTGGAACACGTTGGTGGGGACCTGTGCTGCCCTTCCCTGCGGATGCCTACGAATGGTTACAACAGGAGACTACTAATGAGAGTTTGCCTAAAATAACGCCGATTATATAATGATATATCAACTCTTATCTTGACTCTAAAAATTAGAAAAATAGAAAATAGGTGGGACATACATCAAACCACAGAAAGCGTGTTTTGGTCAGTATTATTTGGACAATTAACATTTTATTTTTTTCCCTGCGTTTTTCACATTTGCTGCATTGAGTATGAATTATGTTCAGAATCCACCCCCCATCTTTATTTTATTAAAAGAGCCCCAGGGTCTGGGGAGTCACACCATCCTTGCTGCATGGTGGGGGGCCTTCCACGGCCCTGGGGGCATCGGGTTTGTGGGCTCTGCTGCCTCTGACCCCTCTGCCCTGCCAGGCCCTGTCTCTCCTGTCCCAGCTTGCCCCTGTGGTGTGGGCGCCTTGCCGGCGGTGGCTCAGCCCGTCGCTGTGCCCCGAGGCCTGGAGCTGCACACTGGGGGAAATGACAGACTTCCTTCCCCTGTCACGTTGTCCGGACGGGCAAACACTATGATGCGTGTTGAGAAACAAATGTTAATTATTTTTTTTTTTGAGAGAGAGAGAGAGAGAGGGCATAAGTGGGCGAGGGGCAGAAAGAGAGTGTGAATCCCAGAAGAGAGAGAGAGACAGAGAGAAAGAGAAGTAGGGCTCACCCAAAGCGGGGCTCGTGCTCACCTGACCTGGGACTTGAACTCACGAATGGTAAGATCATGACCTGAGCTAAAGTCAGATGCTTAGTGTCAGAGCCATCCAGGCACCCAGTATTAACTTTTATAAAGTCAAGTTGAATCTGGCTTGGGTAAAGGTGGATGGGAATCCTATTCAGTCACTCTGGGGGCTCCCCTTCCCTGATGGAGGAGGGGTCCCAGGGAAGCTGGGAGCGTCTAGGAGTAGCTATGTGATGGGCTCTCTGCTACTTGTCTGTGCCCAAGTCCATGGCCTCTTTTCAGAGCAGGCACCTCCAGTGGGGATTCAGAAGGTAGTCCTTCCCCAAAGCATGTGTGCATCCCTGCACACACACATACGCACACACACACGTGTGCGTGTGTGTGCGCATGTGTGTGTGCCAAAGGCAATTGCCTGTGCCTCAGCTGCTCATTCTGGGTCCTGAGAGCTGGTTGCTAAATATTCAGTAAAAGGTGCCTGTCCCCGCCGGGAGCTGGAATTCTCACAGCAATTGACTTAAGCTTTTGGGGCCTTTGCTTCTTCATCTGCAAAATGGGTCAATTGACAGCACTTACCCCATTAAGTGCAGCACCCAGCTCAGGGCTGTGCCCTCACGGTTGGCCAGGATGGCTGTGTGCCCAGGGCTGTAGCACAGCAACCTGGGCCTGTCACCTGACCTGGGATGGGCCCCTTGATGCAGGAGTCTCTCCCTCCACTGGGGCCACTGTCCTTGGTTCAGCCTCTGAGCCTCCCACACCTGCTTGGTCATCCATGAGCCCCAGGCTGTGAGCTGGTGACCGGACACCTCTGTCTCTTCCCTACCCCCCAGGCCTTATGCTTTCTTGGTCCATAATTGGGGGCTGACATTTAAACATCTGTGTATTTCATACAAGTCCTGGTTTCCGGCTCAAGGCCCTGGGAGCGGTGGTGCAGGTCTGGGGCTCGAGACGCCAGCGAAGGTCTGGGGGTGCACAGAACTGAGGAGGGGAGTCACAGACACCTCACGCGGTCCTCGTCTCTCCAGAGCCCCGGGCCCCTGGGGAAGCTGCGCCGCCCCCACTCCAGGTGCCCAGGTCAGTACATTCAGGACATGGCCACCTCCTTTCCTCCCACCTTCTCTGAGGCCAGCGAGGTTCTGGGGAAGGGGTAGCCTCTCAACTCACTCCCTCTTACCCCCTCGAGTCCCGGGGGCGGGGGCTGTAGACTTGTGTGCTGTGCACAAGTGGGGACATGGGGGGGGCGCTGCGTCTGCTAGTGGCCCGGTTGCCAGCCAGGACACTGACCTCCCAGTAACGGGGCACGTGACGGAGGTTCTGGGTAGCTTCAAGCTCCCTGCCGCAGCCCCAGGTGGCTGCCCCTTCCTCGGGGCCTTAATCCTGGCCCAGAGGCGACAGACTAACCCCCGCCCGTGATCCCTTCCCGCTGGCTAACGGCACCCTCTGCCCACAGCACCAGCGGCCTCTGCCCCCTTTTCCCATGTGGCCTGTTCTCATGTCCACACATTGCCATCACTCTGCATGTTGATCATTGATCAACGATACCGGAGCCGGTAGTCTGTCTCTGAAGTCCTCTCTGTGCCTCAGGAGGCCCTGCTGACTCCACCTGTGATGGGGCTTCTGCCCATGGCCTGAGGGCAGTGTCTGACCCCTGTGTCTGGGCCAGGGTCGGGGGGCTCTGGTTCATTCTCCCTACTGCCTACTGCAGGTGGGGCTGCGGGCACAGAGGGGACACGAAGCCCTGTCCCCACCCTCAAGAAACCCCTGAGCCGATGCTGTGGGTCGGGGCACACACGAGTGTGCACAGCCTATTAGAACCCAGAGTGGATGGTGCTCCCTGCTAGGACCTGACCCAGCCTGCAGGCCAAGAGGGCTCCAGCGAGCGAGGGGGCGGGGCTCTAGGCAGCAGGGGTGGAGGCTGTGGAGGTGATGAGTTTGGGGCAGCGGGCAAAGCAGGAAGGGGTGGTGAGGGAGTGAAGAGGCCGTGGCTGGGCAGTGCCATGCCCACAGGCAGCTCTGCTTTTAAGAGCAAGTGGAGTGCCACCAGATGCAGAGGCCAGGGAGTGGCGGGCAGGGGTACCCAGGCTACCATCTCTGCTCCATCTGGTCCAGCCAAGCGGCCTCGGGCGTGTCACTTCCCTCTCTGAGCCTCAGCTTCCTCATCTGTGAAATGGGGCCAGTCCCAGAAGGTTTTATCAAATGGCACAGCTGGCAGTCTGGCCCTGCCTGCTGGGGGTGTGGCTTGTGGGATTCTTGGGAGGTGATGGAAGGGACTCTTGCAGTGATCCTTGGCTGGTTTACTCCCGCTGGTGCCCTAGGGGGAGGGAGCAAGATGCTAATAGCTTCCCTCTCCTCTGTCCCCAGCCAAAGGTAAGCCCAGCTCCGAGGGCCTGGGTGGGGGACGGGGCTCCTGTCCTCTTTTCTCAAGCAGCTTTCGTATCTGATGGACGACAGTAGCTTTTCCTTTTTGGGTTGCTATTACTGCATGACAGACCCCCCAAACTTTGGGTTTAAACCCATCTTGTCCTGTTCCCAGAGTCTGGGCCTGAACGTGGGAAGGGCACGTGGGGCATGCGCTCCGTGATGACTGACCGCAGCGGAAAGTGTGAACTTGGGCCACTCATCTGGAGGCCTCTTCACACACCCGTCTGGCCTGGGGATGACTTGTAGGCCACATGGTGGCCTTGGTGGTTGGACCTTTACATGGAGCCCCGGGGCTCTGAAAGCAAGGGCTGCGAGCCTCTCCTGATGCAACCCCGAAGCGAGAGATCTTACGTGCACTCCCAACTAATCCCCACATCCTCAGGGTGAAAGCCTGGCTTTCAAGCCTGTTCGCCTCTCCCACACCTTCTTCCTCCATCTCCACGCCTCGCCCTGGGCCCTCTCCACTGCCAGGACTTCGGTCCTGTCTCTCTCTCTCTGCCTGGGAAACCTCTCCTGGGACCCAGCAACCCTGAGGCGGGTCCATTTCCTCTTCCGTTGGCCATTTTGCTCATTCCTCAGCTTAGTCCCTGGTAATCACAGCTCTCAAAGTGTGTGCTCTCTGGGGGCACCGTGCCCGGTATCTGAGCCAAAATAATTTGTAAGAACCCACTGGGTGCTTGGTGCTGGCCTAGCCAGGGCTTTCAGCCAGAATACCACCTGCCACTTCTCCTCTTCCATATGGCCTGGGCTTCCTTGGGACACGGTGGCTGGGTTCCAAGGGCGAGTGTCTGAGAGAGAGAGAGAGAGAGAACAAGGTGGAAAACATCTAAGCCACATTGCCTCCTAGGACCCAGCTTTGGAAGACACCCGCACGCAGTTCCTCCTGTCATATCCTACTGTTTTCCTGTTCAGGTGGTTGGATGTCCATGTCATGTTGTAAGATGGGCTATGTTGGTGTGACCATCTGCTGCAATAATGTTACCTTCCCCCAACGGTCATTGTGAGGAGTTAATGAATTGGGTGATCCTTGCAAAAACTTTCAACAAGTGCCTGATAAGCTGTAAAAACCTCAAAAGCATTCGCTAGTATTATTAAGTTTTGGAAGAATTGATGCCTGGCAATGTTAGAGCTTGCTAAGGAAGACCTTGCCTTGCCTTGGGGAGGGACGGTCATGGGAGATTTTCTACAGGAGGTGACTTGTTAGCAGGGATCTGAGGCAAAGTGTCAGGAGAAAGAGTTCCAGGCAGAGGATAGCATGTACCAAGGCCCTGAGGCCTGTGTGTGTGGGTAGAATGAACTGAAAAGAAATCTGTGCTTAAGGACTGGTTTTTTTTTTTTTTTTCCAGGACTAACTGAGGATTTGAAGTCTTGTCTCATTTCGGGTGAGGAGGATCAGAACATGGTTTTGGCTGCAGCAAGAGGCTTGGGGCAGGCCATGGAGTTGGTGCAGGGAGCAGTGACTGAGGTCTCAGTGAACCTGCTCCCGCCAGCCTGAGGGGACAGCAGGTGGAGGGCCAGGCCCTCCCAGCACAGCCTTGGGCCCAAGGGGCCTGCCCAGCACTACGGTCTCCACCCTTCTCCACCCAGCCTGAGGCCCGGGAGAGTGTGTCCCTTCCCTCCCAACAGAGCAGACCCTGGCCCTCATCCCAGGACAGCGACCTGCCACCCAACGTCTGAGAGTCAGCTTTGGGCTTGGCCTTCATGTTAAGTCTGAACTCCTGCCTGACCCCAAGACCTTTGCACCCCCACCTTCTACCAAGTACTTTCTGTTCCCCTGGGGATGGGGACATAGCAGCTCTGCCCTGCCATGGGGGGATTGGGTGACATCAAGCTGCACCCTCTCTGTCCCTCATGCTACTGCCCAGTTCAGTGGGAGGGAAGCTTACCTCCCAGGGCTGCTGAGTGGCTCTCTTTGTCTCCAAAAGCCTCGAGAGGCAGCAGGAGAGGGATTTAATTGCAGCCTGCCTGGGAGCCTTTTAAGGCATTGGCCTCCCCGGCCACGCCCCAAGCCTGGCACGCTTTAATTAAAAACAATGTGATGCTTGGAGGGGTCCTGCCAGCCTGGTGAGCACAGCTCACCTGGGCTGACCTCCACGGCCACCGCAGGGTGCCCCGCGGACCCCCCTCAGGTGGGTGCAGGGTCTGTGCCTTCCCTGAGGGTGGCAGTTTGGATCATAGCTGCTGGGTTGAAATTCTCTGATATGCTGGCTGCAGAGAGAACAAAATCAGAGTTCTGGAGCTGCCCTCTTTGGGAACCCCCCCTCCCTGTGGATAATCTGGCTCCTTCTCATAGTCTGAGCCATGCTTGTCTCTGCTGGGGTAGTTCTATGGCTGTGCCATGAGTCTGTGGCCAGAACGATGCCAGAGGCCGGCGTTGGTGGTCCATCGCTTATCCCTCTTCCTAAAACCAGAGCCTTCTTCCACTGGGGCAGCGCAGTGTGGAGCCAATTGCTTCCTGTGTGACTTTGGGAAAGTCATCCAACCTCTCTGATCCTGGATCCTCACCTGAGCAGTGGGAGAGCCACCGATGCCTCTTGAGAAGGGTGCCGGAGGGAGCAAAGTGTCATGTGTAGCTGAGTTCGTGTCCCTGTCCCACCCTCTGCGTGGACCTGGAGCTGGGGTGCACACTGACTGCTTACCGCCTCTGCGTCTGCGTTTCTCGTCTCTCTGCTCCTCTGCTTGCCATCCCTCTCCTCAGGGCTTCACGGCCTGGAAGCTCCTGAACCCTGTGCCCCCCTGGAGCGACCCTCAGTCAACAAAGGGGTGTCAACAAAGATGATGACTCCCAACTTCCTCATCCTGCAGCCCTGCTGTGGGCAATTTTTTTTCTGTCCATTTTGTTTACATTATTTTTATTTTAGCTTGTCTATTTTGGCCTTGGGTTTCTCTCAGTAAAGATACACCGTCTAATTGTTTTCCCCCAAATTTTAATTGTGGTAAAATATACGTAACATAAAATGACTGTCTTGATCATTCTTAAGAGTATGGTTAAGACCGTTCACACTGCTGTCCAAGCCGTCTCCAGAAATTTCTTCATCTCGCAAACAGAAACTCATCCCCATAAACATGAACTCTCTCATCTTCAGCCTCCTCCAGCCCCACCTTCTGCCCCCACTGTCCCACCTTCTGTCTCTGGGAATCTGAGCACCGAAGAGACTTCATGTAAGTGGGGTCATGCACAGTGTCCCTCAAGGTGCATCCATGTTGTAGCCGGTGTCAGAATTTCCTTCCTAAGGCTAAAAAACATACCATTGTATGAACAGACCATGTTCTTTATCCATTCAGCCCTCCATGGACACTGGGTTTTGTGAAAAACGTTACTTTTGGCTATTGTAAATAATTGGCTATGAACACAAGTAGACAAATATCTGAGTTCGGTTTTCAATTTTTTTCAGTCTAGACTCAGAAGTAGAATTGCTGGATCATATGGTATTTTTATGTTCAGTTTTTTGAGGAATCTCTATTACTAGCTAGGTTTTTACACGTTTTTGTTTAAGGTTTAGTTCTTTAACATACGTGTGATTTTGGTTTCAGGAGTAGAATTCAGTGATTCATCACGTACAGTCAACACCCAGAGCTCATCACAACAAGTGCCCTCCTTAATACCCATTGCCATCTAGCCAATCCACTATACCGTTTAGTCTGTATTTGCATTTGCCTATGGATCAGTTTCTGGAATGAAACCTGTATCTCTTCAGGGATGTTTGGATTGTGACAGAACATTCAAACTAACTCTAACAAAAATGAGAATTTATTGACTCATGTATCTAGAAATCCAGGATGATGTTGGCTTCAGGCATGGCTGGATCCAGGTGCTCGAATGATGTCTTTCCGCCTCTTGGCTTCACTTTCTCAAATTCATTCTCAGGCAGGATTTCCCCATGCAGTAGCCAAGAGAACCACTGGTAACTTCAGGGTGACAGCCTTTCACCAGACAGAAGGTCCCTCATTCTCAATAGTTCTCCTAAGAGTCCTAAAGAGTGTCCCCAAGGAGCTGAGTGTGAAAACCCTCAGCTGGTTGCTGTAGTCAGGAGTATGGAACATTCTGACTGAGTCGTGGGTCAGGAATGGGGCGGGTCAACTCTGGACCATGGGCACAGAGAGTGGGCACCCCAGCAGGCGTCCATCGCTGGCATGACACTGGTGCTGCCCTCTTGGGCTGCTTTGCTGAGGTTCCTGCCTTTGCCCTGTCCAACCGGGTTCCCCCCTCCTGAGTTCATAGCCACCTGAACACCTGACCCCACCATTCCATCAGGGCAGCTCCTCCCCTGCCCTCCAGATTCTGGGAACTGAGGGAGGCCATTGGCAGTAGGAAACGCAGGTCTGGTGGGTGACTGAGCTGCTGGGGGGCCTGGCCTGAGCAGGTGTGGGGAGTTAGCACGCCCTGGCAGAAGGGGATGAGTGCAGGGCCAAGCACTGGCAAGCCAGGTGGCAGCTGAGGGGAATGGGAGGCTCGTGGAGTCTGGGAGGGGCCTATGGAGTCAAGGGTGGGCTGTGGGGCTATTTAAGAAGATCCACGTTGGACTCTGGGGTCATAGAGGTGCCCAGAGATACCCAGACACCTTGAGGGGCTGCGCTGAGCTGAGGAAGCCAGATAATGAGGCAGGCCACTTGAGTGAGTCCCTGTAGAGATAGAGGGGTCCCAAAAAGAGTACTGAAAGCCCTCTGGGGACAGGGGCTGGCTGAGCAAATGACTGTGACTCCCACATGATCAGAAAATCCCTAAGATGTGGGGTAAGGCTGAGGCACTTGGGGAAGACTCAGGCCCTCCAGGGTCCAGGCCGGGCAAGCCCAAGATGAGATGGCAGTGTTATTGCCGACCCCCTGACTCCCACTTTCGCCAGGCCCCTGGTGCCCGGCGGGCCGAGGTGGGCAGACCACCTCCGTTGAGGCCTTGGCACGCCCACGGAGGAAGGGCAGAAGCTTGTGTGTTATAATCAGAGTGAACGAGAAGTCATATTGCACTGGGAATCCTCCTCGTCCAATTTTGCAAACTCTCTTGAGATAATTGGAGGCCCCCTGGTGTGTCAGAAGCCAGGGCTGGGAGTCCTGGGGGGTGGGGGCTGAGAATCGCTGGAAAAGGAGACATCTGCTGCGTTCTGGGCTCTCCCACACGGCGGATTTTAAATGTGCTGGGTAAATAGATTCTCCCCAAAGTCCTCCCCTTCCTGAGGATGTTTTGGAGTGAGATGGCTCACCCCAGGGGCCAACTAGGCCACTCTTTTCATGTTTTCTTTGGGAAACTGAGGCCAGAAAGCGGATGCTGTGTGCTCAGAGCTCAGCGCACTCAGGGAGGTGAATGGAAAAAGCAAACATGGTGGGTGCAGAGCAAAGGATGGCCCTGAAGGAGATGGAATGGGGAAGCTTTGACACTACGGGAGCACGAGGCCCGTTCTGGAAGCTGGGGAGCAGTGAAGGGTAAGGATGTCACGTTCTCTTTCAAGGTCACCCGATTGAGCTCCCCAGTGCACGCTGGCCCCCAGCTTTGTTTTTTTTCTCACCCACCAGCACACCCTCTCTTCCCAGATCTTGGCTCTCTGGTGAGTGTTAAGCTGCAAAATGAATCGCAAATTCAGGTCATTGTGGCTCAGTGGGGCGAGCACTTCGCCTACCCAGTGACGCGCACCCTACACATACACACACAGGCTTGAATAGTGGACGCTGCCTGAATTCAGGACTCAGCACTCAGTCGCCTACAGGGGCCAGTAGGTGACACAGACGAAGGATGCAGGCCAGGGGGACCCTAGGGAATGGTGGAGACTGTGGTCAGTACCAGACCGTTGCCACATAAGCATGCTACCCCATGGGGATAAATCTTTGGGTGCTTCCCAAAGGAATCAAGATTCGGAGTTTTAAATGCTGACAACTTGTTCACATTTTTATGAGACACGAGACGGGTCTACAGGCTGGGTTTGTGCAGGGGCGCCCCTCATCTAAGAACGGGCCCGGGGTTGGGTGATAAAAGTAATGACGGGGAAAAGGCGGCAACATTTTAGCCTCTGGCAGTTATTAAGCTCGTAGAGGCAGGGGGTACAGAGGCAACTGGACAAACCCAGGGCTTGTGTTGCCGCAGGGAGCGCGCGCAGGTAACGGCGGCAATCATCAGTTAACAACAGGTTGAGGGCAGCGCTCGGTGGAAGGAGGCATGGGGGCTGGGAGATGTCTCGCCCCGGCCTCGTTAGCCCTCCAGAGACCCTGCTGTCCCCACCAGGTGAGCGGACACCTGCCAACAGACTTTCCTGGTGACTGACCGGAAGGGAGAGTGTGGATGGTGCCGGAATCTATGTTCACTGTGGCTCTAGAACTCCACACACGGACCCTCAGCCCTGGGTGGGCTTCCGGCTTCCACGGAAGCAGTAGCTCAGCACACCCCGTCCCCGTGGGGGGATGAACGACCCCTACAGCTCGAGCCCCATTGAGCTGATACTCCTTATGGCCTTCGTTCTGAACATGAAAGTCGAAGTACACCGTGGGGCAAGACCGAAAGATCTATAAATCCAAGGTACTCCTTGGGTGTCTGTTTCCGTGAGCCCCGACGGCTTTGGTCACTGGCTGCAGAAGCTCTCTGATTGGCCAGGCCCAGGCCAGAGACCCATCACGGCACCCACCAGGGCCCGCGAGGGGGCTCACATAAAAACGTGGTTGCAGAGCGTGCCCAGGGCCGGAAAGGGGCAGGAACAGCGGAGGCATTGGCTGAGCTTCTCAAGTTGTGGAAGCTGCTGGCTGGCAGCGAGGAGGGTGGAGCCTGCGGTCAGAGAGGCACCTGACGGAGCCGGGGTGGGGGTGGGGCTGGCTCCTGCCGGGTCCGCAGTCCTGCTTTTCATGAGATACCTGCATCTTTCCAGTAACTATCTTTTTAAACTTGAAAAAAATCTATTTTTTAGTTATTTAAAAATTTAATGTCAAAAACTGTGATAAAAATATAGGACGTAAGACTGAACCTTTGAACCATTTTTACGTGTCCAGTTCAGCGGCATTAATTACATTCACGTTGCTGTGCAGCTGTCCCACCATCCATCTGCAGACGCATCTCCCCAGACTGAAGCTCTGTCCCCGCTATGCAGAAACCCCCCGTTCCCTCCGCCAGCCCCTGGCACCCCGACCTGAATTTCTCTCCCTGGGTATCTTACCACTCTATGGACCTTGTGTGAGTGGGATCGCACAGTGTTTCTCATTTGTGGCTGGCTTATTTCACTGGGCAAAAAGTCTACATCATAACGACCACATTTTGCCCCAGCAAGTTCAAGAGGGGTCTGTAATGCCCCTGCTTAGTGAGCAGGCAAATTTGTATCCTTTGTCTCTGCACAGATAAAGGGACTGGCCTCATTCTTCTCCTGGGCTTCAGGCAGTGGCCCTGGGCTCAGCATTGCCATGGGGGGGGGTCCCCTAGGCCTGCAAACAGGCTCCAGCCCGGAGGCCTGAGCTTGTTGACTCCCATGCCAGGAGCGACCCAGATTCTCGAGGACATCACAAAACCCAAAAGGAGTCCATACAATTCCAAGCGTTCACAGGAGAGAAGTCGGCATTTCTCCTTTAAGAAAAAGGAATAGATCCAGTCAGCAGAAAGCTGCTGGTGGAGCCTAAGCCCAGGTAGTAAAACAGCTCCATTGTATGCAAATATATGTACCTGCAGGGAGGGGGAGGGGCGCTGCCTGAGGAAACCCTGAGAAAAAGCTGCCGATCAAAGGTGGTGCTGGATCCCAGCCTCTCAGAACCCAGAATCTTACAGCCTTAGAATAATTAGTGCTTCCTCTCCGGAAGCCTTAGAAGGCAGAAAGGGAGGACCGTGCAGTCACTGAGCGCCCACTCCGTCCTCCAGGGACCAGGCTGTGTGTAAGGCATACCCCCCCTCCCCTTCCCTGCTCCAGCACCCCCACCCCTGCCACCACACCCCTGGGCTCTGGGTCTGCCCCTGGCAAGTTCTGCAGCCTAACCTTTGAGATGCTGTCATTCTGCAGTGAGAGGATCTGTGAGTGTCTGGACACGCCAGGATTCAAAGACTGAGTACAAGAAAAGAATGTAAACTCTCTGACATTTTGTTATAGATTGCATAGTGGAGTGATGGCATTTTATTTTATTTTTCTCCTACTACTTAAAAGTTTTAAAAATGTTTATTAATTTTGAGAGAGAGAGAGACAGAGCATGAGCAGGGGAGGGGCAGAGAGAGAGAGACAGACAGAATCTGAAGCAGGCTCCTGGCTCCGAGCTGTCAGCCCAGAGCCCTACACGGGGCTCAACCTCCTGAATGGAACTGCGAGATCATGACCAGAGCTGAAGTCAATCGCTTCACTGACTGAGCCCCCCAGGTGCCCCCAAGTGATGGTGTTTTAGATATATGTGGTAAAATCAAATATATTCTGCAAATTAATCTCACCTGTCTGCTTTTTAAAAATGGAGCTACTAGAAAATTCGAAATCATGCATGGGGCTGTCATACCTCTGAGGCTTGCTTGAATGACCACCTTGGGGGAGAGATGAACTGACTTCTCCAGCGAGGTCAGGGCCCGTGCGGGACCGAGCACTCTCCTGGGACCCTGTGCAGCAACAGTGCCTAGCGGCTGTGGCTTGTCCCTCCTCGGCCATGGGCCCTGGAGACTCACCTTCTCTAAGGATGCACCATGTTCTCTGGGTTGCTGGGAGGATTAAATGAGATTCCTGTTCCCATCAAGGTTGGAAATAAGGAGACAAATAATGACAGGTGCTCCCTGTGGCCCCATGATTGGTGGGTGTGGCTCTGAAAGCCATGGAGCGAGGTGACAGTTCTTGAATGGAAGGGGCACAGATGGCTGTCAGCAGGTCTGGTGAGGGGGCTTCGGTTATGGGGAAGAAGGGCACGCCTTCCTGACAGAAAAGTCCCGCTCACAGACATGGTAACTGTCCCACATCAGGGAGGGGAGGGGTCCTGTGCCTCCACGGCCCAGGGTCCTTGGTGAGCAGGAAAGTGCCACCTGAGGGAGAAAATGGGCTTGGCTGTGGGGGAGGATTGGTGAGGGGGCTTTGAGGCAGTGACCACTGGCCAACCATGGTCCTTTCTGCAAGCAGCCCTGGCAGGTGAAAGCCCCGTTTTATCTGACACACTCCTGGCCACACTTCTGCTCTGCAAGAAGCAGAGAATCAGTATTTCTGAGCAGTGAAGGGATTGGACATGTGGGCGTATGTGTGGGGATGGTGACCTTGACTTTGTGTCTTTGAGAGGGCGGATGAAGGTGTTCCCGAGGCTCAGCGGGGCAGACGCAAGCAGATCTAGGGCTCTGGGCTTGCCCTAGCCCCTGAGCCTTTCCCTGGCACCTTTGGGCCTGGATTCTGGGCTCATACTTGCCCTGCGACAGACACTTTTGCTCTTGTCTCCTCGCGTTCCACTTGCATTGTTCTCTACGTCATAGTGGGAAAGGCAGAAGTGGGCTGACCAGGACCCTCATTCATATTTTGATTTCAACAGGAAGCCCCATCTTGCATGCCCATGGAGGCGCAGGAAATACAGAGCAAAATCTGAGGTTTGGGACAGCCAGGAGCAGCAGGCTGTGTTGAAGTGGAGCACAGGGCCCATCCATGGGAACAGCTGAGGACAATGCAGGTCACAGGGCAATGGGGGCTCAGTTCTTCCAGGTCTTCTTATTTATTGAGAAGTTGGATCTCTAGACTTCTGGGTAAAATCTAATTTCTCAATCTTAGCAGTAGTTCCATGATGATGATGAGTAGGAGGAAGACAGCATTATGTGGGCCAAATAAAACAAACCTATGAGTTGGATCCCTCTATGACCTTTGGACTACCTGTGACCTCTTGAGTATCTGTATTCAAGGTCCAGCCTGTTCCTGAGAGCCTGTATCCTAGCACAGACCCTGAGGGATGAGCGGAGGGGGTTCTAGTATGTTCTGGGCTGTTCTAGTATGGTCTGGTCTGATTTGGGCTAGTCTGGTCTAGTCTAGTCTCTTCTGGTTTGATTTGCTCTGGTCCCCATCCACTGACTATTTCCTCTGAGAAGAATGACCCAGACTAGTCAAGCATTCTCTGCTCTCAACAAGTCCCCAGTCTGGCAGGCAGCAAAGACAGAAGACAGTTAAGATCTTGATGATTAAACACAATGTGTCATAGGAGAGGAATGACCCAGGTGTTGGATTGTGTTCTCTTGTTTTTTCCTGGCTTGGACTGATTTTCCTTTCTTCTTGGGCACAGCGTCTTGATTTTCCTGTAGAGAGTCACCAGTTCTCTACTCTCGGTTCTTGCGGCTGTCTCCACCCTCCAAGTGTCCAGAGGGGAGCACATCGTGCGGGCTCAGATGATTAGAATATTCTAGTCCCTTCCATTCCCAAGGTGATGGGGTCAGGATGGACATGTGACTTCAGCTAGGCTGATGAGATGCATTTCTGGGACACTTATTGGAGACATCAAGGAGAGAAGTTCTCTTTTCGTTGGTAAGAATGTAGGACTGGGACAAGTCACATTTGCCACCACTTGGCACAGGGCTTACCTGAGAATGTGGCCCAACTCAGGAAAGAGATGGTGACACTCTTCATGACATTATTTAAACACCTAGATCAAGCTGTGCCTGAAGCTTTCAGTTTCTTGAGTCAATAAATTCCTGAAGCTAGTTTGAGCTGAGATTCTGTCACTTATATCCTACCGAGTCCTGTTGAAAACAAATACCATAAGGGGTGTATTTGGGAGTCATTTCCTCAGGTGTGAGGATCTAGAAAAGAATTCACAGAAAAGGTAGCACTAGTGAAGGCACACAGGCCCTATTTTTGATGGTCAACGAAAGGGAGGAAAGTATTCCAAGAGGAACAGAACTCATAGCATGAGCCAAAGCTTGGAGGCAGGTAAAACAGAGCATATCTGAATATCAGAGAGAAGCCCAGTTTGGATCAAGCATAGAGTAGTAGTGGGGTCTGACCGGAAGAGCAGTGAATAAAGTTGGAGAGATTGGTTGGAACCACGGTATGAGGTGGGGCTGGGTCTTACATTACATGCCAAGGAGTGGTATCTGGTGTGTGAGGTGATGTGACCCTTTGGGAGAGTGACGGAGCTGTGCTTTCCTGAGGAAAGTCACAGTCTATTTTAAGAAGACACAGTAGTGGGGCGCCCGGGTGGCTCAGTGAGCTAAGCGGTCAACTTCAGCTCAGGTCATGATCTCACGGCTCGTGGGTTCAAGCCCCACGTCAGATTCCATGCTGACAGTGCAGACCCAGCTTGGGATTCTTTCTTCCCACCTTTCAGTCTCTCCCCAACTTGTTGTTTTTTTTCTCTCTCTCTCTCAAAATAAATAACTAAAAAGAGAGAGAGAGAGAGAGAGAGAGAGAGAGAGAGAAGAGATGGTGGAAACAGGAAGATGTGATTTGAACCTGGTGACTGTTGGTAGTTATGGGCAGATTCCGGGGTGGACGTTGACTGTGCAGGGCCCAGACTCCTTGAGCATATCCACAGAAAGGGTGAAGGAAGACGATGGGAGGATTCCATCAGTGTCTCTTGTTGCGCGACTATCCAATGAACCCCTTTATCTACTTGGAATTCACGTTGCTGTATAGCAAGGGCTGAGCAGAAAAGTTATTTTTTTCCCTTCAAATTATTAGCCAGCTGCTCCACTGCCATTTATTCAGTAATTTAGTCTTTCCCTGCTGAATTCAAGTGTCATATTTAGCATATAGTACATTTTTATATTTAACAAGGACCATTTTTTTTTTAGACTTTCTATTTTGTTCCTCTGTGTTCTTTTATTGTTCCTCATATTCTTTCTATGTGTTATTTCACAATAAGAATCTTAACTGTTATTTCACCATAGGAATCCCCTCATTATATATATGTATATATACATTTTTTAAAAACTTATGCTTAAAATATTTTGGCCATCCTTACCTATTTATCCCCAAAATGTGCTTGAGGATTACTTTGTTTAAAAATTGAATTCGATAGAAATAAATTTATTTTAGAAATTAATTTGGGAGGGAACGGATAACTGTAGAGTATTTACCCTCCCCTTTGTGGAATATTGGATGACTTCTACAAAGCCCACTGTGGCTTTGTAATTTTACTGATGTAGCTCATGTTAATAATAACCCTGTGAAAAGGTTATTCCTAGATAGCGTATGGGTTGGGGAGTTTTTTCTGTTGTATTTTATAAGTTTATTATGTGTTTATATTTCCAGTAGTTATCCAGTCGATTCTCTCAGAAAATAACTTAGTTACCTCTTTTCTAATCATTAAAATTTCTTTTTCTTGTCTTGTTTCACTGGCTAGAACTTCCATATCAGTTTCAAATAATGTCGGTAATGGCAGGTGTCCTTGCTTCATTTCTGAACAGTGAAAGTTCCTCTAACAGTATGTTTCAACATTAAGAATGACCTCTGATTTTAATTTAAGATAGGTATATTTTCTCACGAATAACAAAACTAAAACATAATATGCAATAAATGTTGTACGTGGCTTATAAAGGCAAAGGTGTTTATTATCTGGGCTTTTACAAAAGAGTTTGCTAACCCCTCATCTGGATGATTGCGTAGATTGTTATATTCCTGGAATTATTGATGTGATGCTATTTATATTGAGCCATCTTGAATTCCTGGGCCAAACCTGGATTTTGACCAAAATCTACTGGGTTTGCCAACCTTGGGAGGACAAAAGCAGCGTCCATGTTTCAGAACGCAAGGACCCTGGCGTGAGGACAGAACACATGAGCACCAGCACCCTGAGATAAATAGAGAAATCTTGGCAAAAGGGAAACATTGTATTTCATGGGGGTGTTTTGCTGTTGCATTTTTTGGTGGCCTTTTGGTGGGCTTTTTGGTGGCCTTAGCCCTTGGGCAAGTGACACTGTTGACTCTTTCCAACATGTATTGGCAGTAGGATTGGGGACATCAGTTTCACTGGCCACAGGGTCTCTTGTTTCTCCCTGGGAAGGAAAGAGTAGCCAGCAGAGAGCCGGCGCACCCGTGGCTAGCCGGGTGAGGTCTGGATTCTCCCTCTCGTGAAGAGCCTATGTGATCAGGTCTTGTGTCATGTGTCCTAGGTCTAAGTCGGAGAGGTGTCACAACTCTTGCTGCTCTGAGTGGTCAGAAGGGGAGCACCTTTGGGTCATGAGGCAGTGTAGGTGTGTGTGGGTGTGATCAAAGCTTGAGACAGATACCGGGATGTAAACAGACTTGATCAGGGTAGAGACAGTGACCATCCTCCACCCTCCATATCTGTTGATATTTAACTTGAAGGGGAATTCTCTCTAGAATTCAGTAAAATACACAATAGTGAGCAGCCCGTGTATACCTGTGAGTATGGAAATGGAAGCCTCCATGAAACAACATGGGAACAATGCGCATGCGTGGAGACAATCCCTACATAGAACAAATTCAGTGGGAACAAGAGTTGGGCCTAGAGATGAGCGTAAGAACGTAAACTCCTCAGTAATTACAGGCATCCTGGCAGTAGTATTGATGGAGCTGTGGGTTTCCATAGAATAGGTGTTCAAGTCAGTCTTATCTATACTTAAGAAGCCAACAGAGATCATCCATCATCCAAGTTCCTTTTAGAAAAGACAGAGAGCACAAAAAGATAAAACTCAATGCTGAAAATTCAATGCTTACTCTAAGTTGGCTGTGAGATAATAGAAAAAACAGATACTGCTCTCTACCCCTGGATCCTAGCCCAGGGCTCCTAAAACCCTTGTGATTTCCTGTCATAAGACTATTAGGAGTATGTCTTGCTCTCTTTGGTCTTTGACCCCATCCCTGACACAGGGATCCTAAAACCTCTGTGAATTCTTAAGAGATAAGGGCACTAGGAGCATCTTTTGTTCTACCAACGTGATTCTGGGTGGGCTCCTGGATGGCTTCTGGATTGGGGGTTGGTCACCAGAAAGACCAAGCCATGATTAGAAGCTTGGCATTGTCAGCCCCATTTCCCACCCTCCAGGAGGGAAGAGGAGCTGGAAACAGAAGTAATATTTGATCATCCTTATGTGAGAAAGCTCCCATAAAAATCCCCAGAGAATGGGGTTCAGAGAGCGTTCAGTCTGGTGAACACATCCAGATCGGGAGGATGACATACCCTGAGTCTGTGGGGATAGAGACTCCTGTGTTCAGGACCCTCTCAGATCCCGTTCTATGTATCTCTTTATCTGGCTGTTCATCTGTATCCCTTACCATGATACCCTTTAATAAACTGAAAAATGTAAGCAAATGGTTCCCTGACTTTTGTGAGCCACTCTAGCAGATTGCTCAAACCCAAGGAGGGGGTTGTTGGTCCTCCAGTCTCTATTGGTTGGTTGGAAGCAGTGGTGACAGTCTGGGCTTGCCCTTGGCATCTGAAATGGGGATTGCGGTCTGAGAGGACTGAGCCCTTCAACTGAGGGGTGTGATGCTGTCTCCAGGCAGATAATGGCAGGATTGGGTTACATTGTAGGACACTAGGTGGTGTCACAGAACACTGTTTCATGAAGGGAAGACACCCCCCACCCCCACCCCCCCACCGGCATTTGGTGAGTCCACATGAAGTGTTCTGTGTGAGTAGTAAGAAAGACACCCAGGTGAAAAAGCTTATACATTGATCCACTCAACACCCATTCCCAGTCACCTTTTTAGTAGTTTAGGGCTAAAAAGAAGAGCAGTTTATTTCCTAGCTTTCTTTGTACCTGGACAGCTTGTGGCCCACATACCTGAGTGCCATAAGACCTAAGGAGAAACCTACTAGGTGTGTATCTTCTTTGCAGAAATGTTTATGCAAATCCTTTGCCCACTTTTAATTGAACTGTGTATCTTCTTATTGTTGAATTGTAATAGTTATTTATATATTCTGGATTCTAGAACCTTATCAGCTAAATCATTTAAAAATATTTTTTTCCAATATTTTGGGTTGTCATTTGACTTTATTCCTCCAAAGTACAAACTTTTAAATTTTAATAAAATCCAATATTCATCTTTTTTCCTTTGATTGCTTGTGTCTTAGGTATAATACCTAAGAAAGCATTGGCTGATCCAAGGTCACAAAGATTTATCCCCATGTTCTTTTCTAGTAGTTTTTATAGATTTAGTTCTTACATTTAGGTCTTTTTCATTAATTTTTCTACATGGTATGAGGTAGGGGTTATTATTCATTTGACCTATTTGTGTCTTTGATTCTAAAGCGTGTCTCTTATAGGTAGCATATACTTGAATCTTTTTTTTTTTTTTTTTATTCATTCTGGGGCACCTGGGTGGCTCAGTCGGTTAAGCATCTGGCTTCAGCTCAGGTCATGATCTCATGGTTCGTGGGTTCAAACCCCACATCAGGCTCTGTGCTGACAGCTCAGAGCCTGGAGCCTGCTTCAGATTCTATGTCTCCCTCGCTCTCTGACCCTCCCCTGCTCATGCTGTCTTTCTCTGTCTCTCAAAAATAAATAAAAAACATTAATAAAAAAATTAAAAACATAAAAAAATTCATTCTGCCAACCTTTGTCCTTTAATTGGAGGGTTTAATCCATTTATACTTAATATAATTATTGATAATGTAGGATTTACTTCTGCCATTTTGCTCTGTTTTATATCTATATATAGTTATATAGATATAGATATATAGTTTTATATATAGACATATATAGTTATATATAAAGTTTTATTGTTTCTATGTACACATATATGGCAGCTATAAATATTAATATATATGAATAGAAATCATATGTTACCACCAACACAGTTTTTTTCTTTTTCTTTTTCTTTCCTTTCCTTTTCTCTTATATTCCTTTCCTTTCTTTCTGGGAGCTTCTCTAAAAATTTTTTTTAATGTTTATTTTTTGAGAGAGAGAGAAAGAGAGCAGGGGAGGGCAGAGAGAGAGGGAGACACAAAATTTGAAGCAGGTCCCAGACTCTGAGCTGTCAGCACAGAGCCTGATGCAGGGCTCAAACCCAGGAACCTTGAGATCATGAGCTGAGCCAAAGTTGGATGGTTAACTGACTGAGCTGCCCAGGTGCCCTTGTAGAGGCTTTAAAAAATTGTTGTCCATGACTTTTCTGACCTAATTCTGTAATGTTTGTATTCTTTGTCTTGTGTTATGACACATGAATGTGTCACTGAATTATCTTTTGTGTTAGCTTAATGGTCAGCCAATGCTTGGACAGAGATTTTCTATATTCCTGGAAATGTATCATATCCTCTACTCTGCTGAGGGGCACTGTGTGTGTGTGTGTGTGTGTGTGTGTGTGTGTGTGTGTGTTGGACCATGCCTTCAATTCAACACTTGACCAGGCAGTTTACACCTTCATCTTAGCCTTCACCTCCTGCTCACGCAGCTTTTGCAAGTTAGCCAGAGGTAAAAGGTCTTTTCTGAGCAAGTTTTCCATCCTGAATATCCACACAGTCTCACCCACCTTCATGGCCTCTTGGAATCCCATTACTCTGTATGTTCAGTGTCCCATTGAACATCTCATTCTTTAGCTTTTCCTTTAAAGCTTTTTGGTTAATATATCATTTGCCCCAACCATTATCCAAGCATCCACAGCGCTTGACAATCACCTTTGATGGTTTTTGACAAATAACTCCAGGGGACAGGCTGTTCGCGCTGGGTGAGTTCCAAGTCAGTTCAAATAAAGACAGTTTTGCAAGTGGGGTCTTCCAGGAAACTGCTAGATAGGCCAAATAGCAGTTTGGGGGGAAGGGGGCTGTACAGGGCCCCCCATCTTATCTTGCTGTCCCCACGGCCACCAGGCTTGCTGGTTTCCACCATGATTGTGGGTTCTTGACTTTTAAGGGATCATGGAGCTCTGGAGAGGGAAAGATGGGCTAGGAGAAGAGAAAATAGCGCAAAGCTCATCATTTTTACTGAGAGTCAGCTTTTTTTTTTCCTTGATTAAACATCTTCAGATTGCTGCACGCCTTTGGTTAATTTCCAGAGTTCTAAAGTGTTGATTCTGATCATTTTTGCCAGATTTCTCTTTGTTTTTATGCAGGAGAGAAACGTTGGATGTCCTTACTTAGCCATTTTCACTGCTGTCACCTCTCTGAGTGATTTTTGACTCTTACTTTACATACAACTGTAATCAGTCTGGTTTCCCACCCACAGTGGTTAGGAAGGAGCAACTGGAAAGACAGGAAGTGGGTGCTCTAGTGAGGTATTCTTTACCACAGAGGGTGTTCTTTCTCCCCATTTCCTTTTCAAGTCACAGAGACCTGCTTGGATATCAGAACAGGAATCAAGCTGTATTGAGCAGGAAAAGTCAGGAAAGACCTGCTTCCCCACTCCTCATTGTCTGTCCGTGCTCCATTTAATGAGTCCTGTGCTGCTCTGAAGACTCCCTATGGAAGCCTGGGCCCCATTCCATTTGGAGGTTTGAAGAGCCTGTGGCTCTGACAATTAGCCGACTCAGTTTTCTGTCCTTGCTCTGAAGACCTCTCAGCATAAGCCCCCCGTGTCTCCCTGTCATCTTCCCATCCTGCACAGCTGGGTGGCAGAATAATGACTTTATTAAGCGCATCCTGCACTTAATTCCCCAAGGATGTCAGTCCATTAGGAAAGACTAAATCTGCCAGCAGCAGCCACACAGCTGGTTTAGTCTCATCTGTCCAAGCCTGGATGGGGGTCTGGGGGAGGCTCTTTTGGACAGCCTGATTCTGTGTGCCGGGGGCTGGCCCTGGGGGTTGGGGAGGCCTCCACCGTCCACATACCTGCTGAGTGAGGCCTGGAGGTTCTACGCAACCATGTGGAGTGGGCCCACCTCTGACCTGGGGTGGGATCTGGGGTCTGGGTCTGGGCATCAGTCAGCATCCAGAGATTCTAGGATCGGAACTCAGGTAGGGGCTCTGGGAGTGGAGCGCGCTCCTGAGTGCTGTTAGGAAGGGCAGAGGAGGAATTTACAGGGTCATGGAGGAAGGAGGTTCTGAGAGAGTTGCAGGAGGCCTAACCCTCAGAAATGAACCAGCGGGTAAGGTTCCGGAAGACCCTTCCTCGAGAGTACCTGCCGCCTTGAATGGGAGCAAGCCTACTTCTATCTCTACGCCTGAACACATGTCGTTTCTTGGCGCCTGACGCTTCTCATCTCTGAAATGGGGATGGTGATTCTCCACCTTTATGAAGCCCAAGGTCAGAGAGGACCTATTCGTTCTTAAGAAGCAGGGGTTGGACTCTGCGCACAGCAGGGCAAGTGCCGGTGAGAGGGCCTTGCTGCCCGCAGGCGACTTGACTTTCCCGCGCCCCCCTGTTCTGGCCGGGCGGGGGTGGGGGGGGTGTCCTGTGTCAGACGGGACTCCTCTGACTGCAAGAGAAAGAAATCTGACTTTGCTTAAGCAAACAGCAGATGCGATCAGCGTCTGTCACTGGGAAGTCGTGAGAGGCGTGCTCAGGTGCGCTTGGGCCAGGCTAACACCTGTAGAAATGAGTCTCTCTGTGGCTCTCCTTTGTCCTGACCTTGGCATAGCCTCCTTCTCCGACAGGCTTAGCTCACTTTGGGGTCCCAATGGCCACCACTTCTGATTGACCAGCTTACCAAACCCAGGGGGAAGCAGGGCCCCATTCTACCCTGCTTCTCATTGGTCATCACTGGGTCCCGTGTTGGTCACCAAACCCGCTGTCCCAGTCTGGAAGTTCAGGCCTAGACCAAAAGCCTCTCCTTGGAGAGCGAGTGAGGCAGGGCTGGGGGGATTGGGGCTCCTTTCATATGACATGAAACAGAATCAGGGGTTGAGTTCCCCCAAGAGCTCAGGTTGCTCTCCCCAGCAGGATGCCGGCCAGGCTCGCCTCTCGGGTCCTGTGTCAGTCTGCTCAGGCCGCTATAACAAAACAGACGGAGACCCGCCCCACAGATAGAGGGTCTTCAACCACAGACACTGATTCCTCATCGTTTCAGGGGCTGGTGCTCAACATCAAGGTGCTGGCAGCTTTGTCTTCTGGTGAGGACTCTTCCTGGCTTATAGAAGGTCACCTCCCTGTTCTGTCCTGTGCATGGATTTATTCATTCTTTCTCTTCTCCTCCTGCTTCATCCAATACCCATTCGCTGAGTAACAGACGAGTAAGGCGCCATCCTAGGGAACGCAGAAGTTATTGGTCTCCCATGGCCTCAAATCAAAGGGACTTCCTTCTCCTTGCCAGGCCCTAAATTAATCCATTTAAAAACAGTTTTTATTGAAGTGTAATTGCCACACAAGAACTGTGCATAATTAAAGTGTACAACTTGATTAGTTTTGACATAATATATATCTGTGAAACTCTCACCCCTATCAAGATAATAAGCATACCCGTCACCCTCAAAGTTCCCATATGGCCGTTTGTGATTCCGTCCCCCTTCCCCTCCGCCCCTCCCCAAACCCCCAAGCAACCACTGATCTGGTTCCGGCCACTGTCGATTTGTCTGAATTTCCTAACAGTGTACCTCAGTGTAACAAGACGGCACGAGCTCCATTTTGTCTGGTGCTTTCACTTAGCGTGGCCGTGTTGAGATCCCCAGGCTGTGGTTACACCGGCCGCTCACGCCCCGGGTCCTGAGTGGTATTCCTTCATCCCACAGTTTAGCTACTCACCTCTTGAAGGATTTTGGATTTGCTGAGACCATCTGTGTACAGGTGAGTCTGGGGAAGGGACACAGTGAAAACCTGACAGCTTTGTGGTCTGTGACTGCAGAGTTCTGGATCTTAGCACACCGAAGGCCCTGGGGCTGGGCGTTTGGAAAATGTGAGAATGTGCTCGGCCAATCGACCTGCGTTTTCAACATTGTGTTTATAAGAAATGAGTGTAATAGTAAAGGGTTTGGGAAATGCTCCCCATTATTGGAGATTCATCATCTTTATTAGCTTCTTAAAGGCTCTGAGAAGTCCTGCAGTAAGGAAAATCCAGTGTCTGATGAGCTGATTTGGCCATACAACCTCCTGTCCTTTTTTATCCTAGCGATGATTGTAGATCTCTCACGGAGCACGGCTCTGGACGAGCACACGAGGGACACGCATCCTCCCTCACCCCAGCGAGTGGACACATCACCTATCGGGTCTCATATGCAGTCACAATTGACTTACAATGCTTTTAAATATATGGGGCACCTGAGTGGCTCAGTCGGCTGGGCCTCCGACTTCGGCTCAGGTCAGATCTCATGTTCGTGGGTTTGAGCCCCGCGTCAGGCTCTGTGCTGACAGCTAGCTCAGAGCCTGGAGCTGCTTCCGGTTCTGTGTTTCCTTCTCTCTCTGCTTCTCCCCAACTCGTGCTCAGTCTCTCTCTGTATCAAGAATAAATTAAAAAAAAACATTAAAATATAGATATTGCACACACACAGGAAAGCATTGAGAATAAAACAACAAACACTCATAAACAACACATGATTTGTCAGCATTGCCTCTGTTTGTGTGTGTGTGTGTGTGCGTGCGTGTGTGCGTGTGAGCACGTGCGTGTGTGATCTAAAGAAGTAAAGCCCCACCAACATAGTTAATCCTCCTGCGTGTCTTTCCCTCACACTGCCCGCTCTCTCACCTTGGCGGAAACCACTACCCTGAATTCAGTGTCTCTCCTTTCCAGACATATCTTTGTTCTCTACCTGGGTACGTTCCTATACCTCTAGGGTTGTCTTGCATATTTTAAAATCTCATAAATGATAATATACTATGTGTAAAATTCTGCATCTCTCTTTCTTTTGTTAAACACGGGTTTTAGATTTAACTGCACGGCTCCTTAATTTTAAGTGTCATGTAGGGTTCCATTGAAGGAATAGACCGCAATTCATACTCCATTATCTGGCTCGTGGATAAACATGGTGACGGTGCTCCTAATTTTTCTCTAGAATAAACAAAGCTATGATGACAGTTTCTGTGCTTATCTTCTTGGTGTGTATATGAGAGTTTGGGATGAGCTGCTGGGTCATGGTGTAAGGGTATCCACGACTACCTTGATATTGCCAAAAGCACGCACCAATTTTCATTCACAGGAGAGGGAGGTAGACTGGCAAGTTAACATATGGAAAGATGTAACCAAGGAATTGTAAACAAAACAGAATTTCATTTCATTTCATGCATATTTATTGAGCACCTATCAGGGACAAGACATTTTCCTGCCATTTAAGAGTCTGGAATTCCCAGATAGGACTGTCCTCTACCTATGTAAACGTAAACTGTTATCTGCACTGTAGGAGAGTTCTGTTTTCTCTCTATTATCACTAACAACTGATGTTTCCAGACAGTTACGTACATACGTGTGTATGTATGTATTTTAATGGGGGTCAGACCCTCAAGCCTAGACCCACAGGGACCTTTAACCCAACTACACTCCCACTAAGTGAATGACTTGGTAGTGAGTCTGTCGCACTGCCCAGCTAAGTGCAGGGACAGGCTTCCCACTTCCAGGGAAGAAGGCTCTGGAACACGAAGGAGGTGACCCTCCAGGGCTCAGCATCACCTGCTAAACCCTTGCAGGACTTGCTACCAGCACAGCGTTGTGACGCCAACTTTGTTACGGCATTTCCAGAAGCCATAACAGCTCCTACGTGACCTCAGCAGCCCCAGCTCCTGAGGTCTGCATGTTGGGCTCGTAATTCAAAGGTTTGTTAAGGTCCTAACACCACCCGTCTTATCCCTTCATGCCAAGACTCCCCAATCTCAAGCAAAGGTCTAGATTTGGGGTGTGGCATCAATCATTTGCCCCTCTTATGTACCCCAGATCTTTGACCTTGAGGCTTACATATCCAGGAGATCTATTTGAACGTCAGTCTCAGTTTATGGAGAAGATGATCCTGTCTGGGAATTCCAGACTCTTAAATGGCAGGCAAATGTCTGGTCCGTAGTAGGTGCTCAATAAATATGCATGAAATGAAATGAAATTCTGTTTCATTTTACAATTTCTTGGTTACATCTTTTCCTATGTTAACTGGTCAGCCTACCTCCCACTCCTGTGAATGACTCCCTTCTGTTTTCTGCTCATACTTTTGCTGGGCTGTTTGGCATTTTCTTTCTGATTTGTAGCAGTTCTTTACACACATTCTGAATAATAATCCTCTGTCAGTTATTGCATAGCAAATATCTTTCTCAGTTTGTAGCTTGTTTCTTTTTAAATTTTGTTTATTGTGTCTTTTGTCTTAACAACAGCTTTAAATTTTAATATATGCAGAGTTTTCAATCGTTTCCTTTGTAGTTTGTGATTTTGTGCCTTATTCAATACATCTTTCTGCACCAGAAGTCATAAGGATTTTTTCTATTTTTTAATAAGTCTTATAATTTTATTCACCACTTAATTCTTTAATGTATCTGTCTTTTTTTTATATTGTATGATTTGAATTAAGGATTTACTTTTTTTCTTTTTGGCACGGACAGCCGATTTTGTTCTCTGTCATCTTCCTCCCTGATCTGTAGTGCTAGTTCTTTTTTTCTGTGTCTGAGTCTGTCTGGGCGCGTATCCTGTCCCTTTGGTGTATTTTTCTTACTGTGCCGACATCTCACTGTTTTAGTTACTAAAGCTTTGTGGTTGATCTGAATAACTATTCTTGATGGCTTCCCCCACCTTTCTGCTCAGGAGTGTCTTAGCTCTTATAAGTCCTTTCTTCATCCACATAAATTTTTGGATTCGTTTGCCATGTTCCATAAAATTTTCTATTGGGACTTGAGATGAAATTTATAGATCAATTTGGGAGAGCTGTCATCTTTATGATATTGAGTCTTCTCACCCATGCACATGGCATATCTGTCTAATTTACTTTGGTCTTCTTTTATGTTTTTCAATAAAGTCTTATAATTTTCTCTCCAAAGATCATCAACGTCTTTGGTTAGGTTTCTTCGAAATCCTATACATGGATAGTTATTGTTATTGTTATTGGTGTCTGTTTAAAACTGACATTTCTGACTATTAGCTGCTGCGGTCTAAGGATACAGTTTGTTTTTTGATTTTGACCTTGGACACAGTGATTTTGCTCAACTCTTTGTCAGTTATGTTAGGTTCTATGGGACGTTCAGTGTGGATAAAATGGCACAGTAAAATATTTGCGTCTTTTTTTCAATCCTTGTATATTGAATTTCTTTTTCTTGTCTTACTGCACTAGCCCAGACTTTCAGTACAAGGTTGAATAGATGTGGTAATAATGCGTGTCCTTGTCACATTCCTCATTCTTACCGGATGCTTCTTGTATTTTATCACCAATTGTGTGTTTATAGTGGGTTTTCCCTACACACTTCGTATGGTACGGAGGAGTTCCATTTTATTCTTGTTTTGTTGAACCTCTGGGTTGTGAATGGACACAAATTTCACATATATTCAGATGACCTTATAGTTTTTCCTTTAGTCTATTGAGAATAACTATGTTAGTGGTTGTTTCTTATGTCGACGCACTTACCGTGCTGGAAGAGAGTTACTTTGGTCACATATTTGGAAATAAATATATGGAAGTGGTTCAGCCTTTATGAAGGTTTTTTCTTTCACTCTGTGGAAATAAAGGAAGACCAACCCACTAGGAAAAGCACAGGCGATTTATTCAGAGTTTCCTATATGAGGGGAGTCAGCCACCATCACTCGTGTTTTGGTGGAGACTACAAGACAGTGGAGGAGTGGAAAGGGGGAGGGCTTCAGGCATGCCCTGCTGAGGCTGTCTGACTTCTAGAGATTTGTAGAGAGGAGTCGGGCTATCTGGGCAGCTGTCTAGATAATGGGTTGGTGTCCGGGCTGGCCATGGACAGTGGGTCCAAGTCTATATATGTGGCTGGCCATCATTGGCTTTTGTATCCAGTGTCTCCCTCTGCGGGGTCTGTGTCCACCCTGTGTCTGCCCAAGGCCAAGGCCCATACTCATGCTGCCAGAGCCTTGGAATTGGAGCCCTGGCTCCACCGAGACCACATGGCCCCTCACTCGCCCTAGTCCCCCCACTGACATAGCTTCTGCATCTGCACCTTCTCCCCTCTTTTCAGTCTCCTCGGTCTTGTCCCCTTTTCTCTCCACTCCCTTTGCCTTTAAAGGCATGTTTGTTGCATTTTGTCTGCAGCCGCTGTGCGTCTGCAGCGGGGTCTTGGGCTGCCGTCTGCCAAGTTGCCGCCAGCAGAAGCCTCCAAGCTGCTTTTAAAGCGGGAAGTGCTTTCATTCATTCGTTTGCTCGAAAACATTCATTAACTGGGTTTTGCCGAGGGCTCAAGCTGGCAGCCCGGAGCGGGATCTGGCCCTCAGTCATGTTTTTGTTCAAAACGAGACTGAAAATGGTTTGTTAAAGTCCTGATGTCAATGTTTTGTAGACAGCACGTCCTTGATGTTCACCAAATATTTAGAGTCTGTGGTGGATTGCTTACAAAAATACCCACACTGATTCCCTTCCCAGCACGCTTGTACCTTTGTGATGTGATGCAGGAGTGACCTGGACCTGCTTCTCCACTTTCGGGTGGGGCGAGCAGGACCTGCTTCGGCCGATAGTCTGTGACCTGTTCTTTCCAGTAGAGCCAGGAACGACCGTGTTTTGGTTCCCAGCCTGAGTCTCAAGAGGTGCCATACATCTCCGCCGGGGCTCTGGGAACAGCCCAGTGGCCTTGGGAGCAGAGGATGAGACACGGGGAAGCAGAAGCCATCCTCAGTGTCATTGCTCGGGGCCAGGGTCCTGTCACTGCAGGCGAACGAACCAGCCCAGCTGTTGTCCCCCAAGCCCAGCCCAGCCGAGACCGAAGAACCACCCGGCCCGGCCCAGCCCAGCCCCAACTGCTGACCTGCAAAATCATCAGGAGCTAAATTAATGGTGGTTGTTTTAAGCCACTCAGTTTGGGGGAACTTACTATGCAGCTAAAAAGTGAGGTGACTTTGTACTGGGTTCCTGGTGCCCAGGCTGAGGTGAGTGAAGGGAAGCACCCAGGTCAAGTGTGACACTGGCCACCAGCACCCCAAGTCAGTCCTGAGTGGTGTGGTGCAAAAAGTGGTAAAGTCTCTCTTGAGTCCTGGGACTGGTGGGGGAACAGGAGAGGGCTGTTTGAGGAAGGACCCTCACCTTGGATGATCACCTTGGAGGAGTGGTGGGTGGGGAGTTGGCCGAGAGAGTGGACTAAGAGACAGGTGTGCCATCAGGACCAGCTTCTGGCCATTGGTCTGCTGCAGCCTGCTCGCCTCTTTGAGCCTTTTCTCACCTAACAACAAAGGGAAGTGGGGTGAGATGCTGGTCTCCATGCCCCCATGAGGCCCAGAAAGTGCAATAGTTAGAGGGGCACCTGCTGGGCCAGAGGTCCTGTGTTCTAAAACTGCCCTGCTTGGATCTGTTGTGATCTTTGTTTGGTCGAGAACCCAGGCATATTCTTTGTCCTTCCCTTCTTCTCTGTTGGCCTGCTTCCTTCTCCACTAGGACCCAACTCCTGGAAACTTGCTCCCAGGCAGCTGACAGCCAGTCCCTGTGTGGAGTCCCCATGCCGCATGGAGATCCCCGACCAAACAAAGCTTTGGCTGGTGGGGACCTGGCATCTCTACTTTTTTATGAGTGATCTGGGTAGACTGGAACACCCTCAGGACCACATGGACTCATTGGGATCATCCAGAATCCAAGTTTCAAGAGCCTGGTCCAGAGCAATCCCCTTGGAATGTTGTGGATCAGATGTGTCTGGTGACAAGCAACAGAAACCCAACTCAAAACTATGTAAAAAGAATTATTTTATATTGGTCTGAGTTACTTAAAGGCCAAGGGTGGATCTTGTCAGGCTCCGGGCTGCAAAGATGCTCTGGTGTACAGAAGAGGTTGGTCAGCTCTCTCCTTCCATAGCTCAGCCCTGCTCTTCGTCTCATGATGCACACACTGAGTTGGATGTTGGCCACTGTTGACCCACCACAGAGCAGGGGGAGAGCTTCTCCAACACAACCAATTGGGAAACATTCTTGGGAATGAGTTTGGGTCTTGCACCCATTCTTGAACCAGGACAGAAGAGCCAAGGCTCAGCTTCACCTGAGCCATAGGCAGTGAGTGGGAAAGGGGGTCCTCTGAGGGGAAGGGGGCTGGTGATGGGGAAGGGGAGAGGATGCTGGGCAGGTGAAAATGACAGGTGTCCTCTCTTGGGTCCTGGACATCTAGAAGTTCTGGTTTGGTCCTATTATGTCTGTCCCCGTTCAGTGGGAAGGGAGGAAGGATAGGGTGAAGTATGTAGTTAAGCACATAATTCAAGAGAAGGAGAATGCTTTCTGGATATTGGAGAGGGCTTCCTAGGTGGGGAAGAGGGCCAAATGGAAGGTGGGGGAACCAGACTGTACATCTGACTATTCCTCTTGTCACCAGTGTGTCTCCTCAAATTTGCCCCCTCAAAGAATCTCTGAAAAGCATACACCTGAGCCCCTGCTTAACCCCAATGGTGGCTACCCATCACCACCTGCCTCAGAATCAAAGTCAAGCCCTCACTGACCTTGTCTGGTCCCACCTTTGACTGCCATGCTTATTAACCCCCTCCATGAGAGTTTTCACCCTGCCACGCATGACTCCATGCCAAGTCCACGAAGTCCTCCGACCTGGAGAAAAGCAAAGACTTTGCAGCCAAACCCACACTGCCCTCACATCACCTACCCGGTCGTGCCTGCCCACAAAGCTGGTAGTGGCAGTGACATGTCCTAGGTGCCATACACTTTAGGTGCCTCATTGACTGTCACATTAACCCTCTGGGGTGAGTGCTGTCAACAGCCCCACTTCACAGATGAGAAGCTGAGTGCATTTCCAAAGGTCACACAGCCCACAGGAGGCGGAGCTAAGATGTGGACTGGGGCAGCCTGGGGCCAGGCTCAGAGGGGCACCACTGTGACAACTCACGGCAGCCTGGGACTCAGGCCCCCGGGTGGCGGCTCACCTCACCAAGCCTCAGCTCTCCCAGTGTGAGGCTCAGCACAGCCGGGCACCCAGTCCTGTCCAGTCAGTGTGGCTGATGGGCTGCAGGGGGTTAAGGTCACTCCTTAGTGCACCCCCCCCCCCACAGTGCAGCCCCTGCTGTGTGTCGGCCCTCTTTCTGGGAGCAGGAGCCAGTGGTGACTATGACAGATGAGGGCCCTGGCCTCAGGGAGCCCACATCATGGACCAACAATTGAGTGAGTGAGAGACATCCAGGAGGTGAGTGGCGGGAGGAAGATGGATAGAAGCGCCATAGAGCAGAAGGGGGATACTGGGACTTGGAATGCGGGGGAGCACCCAGGAGGGTAAGGGAGGGTGTTCAGGCAGGGCCCGTGGGAGAAGCCACTGTGACCAGAACATGGAGACATGGAGCAGGTCAGATAGAAGCCAGACCCCTGGGGGAGGGCGCAGAGACTGCAGGGTCCTAGGGAGTCTCTAAAAAGATCACTCATGGGTTTTGTTGGCACCAGCGTTGTGATTGGGGCAATACTCTCCCCTCCCTGGTCCCTGGTTTCTGTGTCTGTTTTGCGGGGCCATGGCCCTCGTCCTATTAGGCTGTGCCGCGTGGTGGAGGCAGGGCTTGGCCTCCCTCTTTGTCCCCTTCCCAAGGACATGGCTCCCCACAGACCCCCTCCCTTGGCATGCACGGGGCACCCCTGCACTGAGGCTGGATGAAGGACCTTAGGGTCCCTGGAGGGTCTTCCCTCCCCCAGACCCCACAAACCAGGGGAGGGACATAGACCCCCTGGGGGCCACACCAGGCAAAAGCCACAATCCTGTCTTCTTCTTGTTGGTTTTGAGAGCCAGGGAAAGGTCCAATTGCCTGCTTTCGGCAGGAAGAACAGCAAAGCCAGAGCTCTCTGCAGGCAGTGTGGTGACAGAATAAATATGCGCTGTCCCCTTGACATGGCCGATCTCGGCTGAAAGATGTGGGTTATGGGGGAAGGCGGGCAAGGAGAGGGGGAGACAGCGGGGAGCCGGAGAGCAAGAGATGCAGACTCACCCTGCATGGCTGCAAAATTGTTTTGTGGTTAGAAACAATACCCGAACACTGCTCATTGTGTCAGATCAAGAGACAGAGAAGTTTTAGAATAAGGGAGTGCCCTCATCCCTCCCTCTGCTGGTTTGTCTTCCTCTCCCTGACTTAATCGTTGTTTTAAATATCTGTTTTTGTCCTGACCTTTTTTTAAATGCACATACATATACATACATAATTACAGTTTAAAAAATAAGTGGCATCGCATTATATTATTATTCTATAATTTGATTTTTTTTCAGTTGACAATATGCTTCTGAGACCTTTCTAAATCTCAATGTATTTTTCTCACAGTCTTTTTAAGAATTTGCTATAATTTCCTCACAAGTCCCTAATTGAGGACTAGTTAAATTATTTCCAGTTCTTTCTTTTGCAGAAAAGATACCTGTTTCTGTGTGTGTGTGTGTGTGTGTGTGAGAGAGAGAGAGAGAGAGAGAGAGCATGTGTGTGTGTGTGTGTGTGTGTGTGCGCGTGTGCATGGGTGAGTTAGTGTGTGCATCCTGAGTACCTCCTCTTCAAATAGAACAGGAACCCCTCCTTGGGACCCACCCCCATTGCATTCCATCCAGTTCTGCAGACCATGGCCCTGACCTCAGAGGTGAGGGGACAGACTCGGACGTGACCCCCCTTCACTGTGGGACCCTGGGGTATCTCAGGCTCAAGCTGGGCCAATCTGAGTCTCTCTGAAACCTTGCATGTAGAAGTGAGTACATGTCAGGAGGACCTCAGGGCCTGGCAGCAGGTCGCCCCATCATTGTATCAGCCCTGGAGGTGAGCAAAGTGGGCAGAGTGTACACTGTGCTTCCTGGGGCTGGGATTTTCTTGTGCTGAGGCCAGCTCCTCTAGGCTCTCCTGGCTCTGTAAGCCCATACATTCCCTTCCCTCCATAGGCCAGCTTGGAGTGTGTTTCTGCACTTATTTAGTGCCTACTGTATACCTGGTACTATTTTAGGGTAGAAACCACAGAGAGGGTCTTTGCTTTCATGGACCTTATGTTCTGCCATGGAGCTGGAGAAAGCAGTCTTGAGGTCAACAAATGGGCCATCAAGTCACCTTCAGGGACATGAAGGTCCAAGAGAGGGTACTGCTGTGGGAGACCAAACGGCTGTCGGGAGTGGCAAATGGGGGTGACATCCAGCAGAGCCCTGTGGCTGATTGGCAGCTTCCAATGCTCAGAGAGCTCTACAGGAAGAAAACGATGGGATCAGGGCTTTAAAATCTCCGCTAAAGACCCAGTCAACAAAATTAGAGAGTTTCTACAATATCCTTAAAACCATCTGTTTTCCTCTATTGCCACAGGGCTGAGGCAGCTGAAGATAAGACTCCAAATTTGATCATGGGGTTGCAGAATCACAGCACAAATTGAATTAACATCCATGACAGATGTGTTACATAAATGCTAGGGCACTGCCCGGAGACAAGAGGGACACTGACAATCGGAACAGGGGCATCTTATCGAACTCAGGAGAGTCGGAAAACAGCTGTCTAAAGAGACTCTGTAATGACCTCACACAAGACAGTTTCCTTGCAGGGGGCACCGATTATCACCAGCAATCACCCTGTGCCTGTTGCTGCCTCAGAGTCCAGTATGCTCTGGGAAACACACCCCACATTTGACCCAGGAGAAGATAACTTATGGCCCAGAGGGCTTTCTCCTATGACCAGATGGTCGAAAAAGAGAAAACCTGGCCACAGTTTACAGATACTTCTGTACCTCCAGTCTACCCAGAACCTGTGTGTCCATTCTGACTGGCTGAAGGGAAGGCCAGAGGTATGACCATACACAGGCCGCGGCCAAGGTTTTGGGGTTTGGGAAGAACGAGGCCCAGAGGACCAGTGAGGAGGAGGTTGCAGGAAGATGCCTGTGGGCTTAAGTCCTGACTCCTAAGTCTTGCACAGCAGACGGCCAGGACATCCAGGTCCCAGTGGCTTAAACAGCATCAGAATTTATTGTAGGTGGGAAGAAACTGAGGGGCTGAACAAGTGTCAGGCTGGTTAATTCAGCAGCCCAGTGAAACCACTGAGGATTTGGACCTTCCCTGTCTCCACGTGCCCTCCCACTGGGTGCATCTTCTATGGTCCCAGATTGATGGTCAGACCCAAGAATGACCCAAGGAGGAAGACACCGTCTCACATATATGTGCCCCTGAGGGGTGCGGAAGCCTTTTCCGGCAATACCGGAATATCCTTCCACAGAGATTTCAAGCCTCATTGGTCAGACTTTGGGCACACGCTGCATCCTAAACCAGAGAGAGGATTCCAAGCAAGCTCTACCCTGTCAGCTCAGAGTCTGGTTCAGGGATCAATCTCATGAACTGTGAGATCATGACCAGAGCCAACATCAAAGGTTGGGGTGGATGCTTAACCAACTGAGCCACCCAGGTGCCCTGGTATGACTCTTCTCTGGTCCGATGGCACACTCAGCAGTAGATGATTCCAGAGAGGCTGATTGCACTGAAGTTTGAATCAGATCTCAGGACAGTAACTGGCTTCCATCCCTCTTTCCATTCATCTACACAATCACACACTCATCTGTCCATTCTTTGATTCTATCTACCCAATAACCCACTCATTTTCTCATCCATTTATCTATCTGTCCATTCATTCATCGTCTATCTATCTGTTTCTCTGTCTGCCCATTCATCCATCTATTCATCTATCCATCTACTCACTCATTCATCTATTGGTCCATCCACCCATATATTCATCTGTCCATCCTTTCATCTGTCCATCCATCTACTCACTATCCATCCATTCTTCCCTTTGTTCACCCATCCATTATTCCATCTACCCCTCTACCCACTCACTCATCCATCTCCCCATCCATCTCTATGTCCGTCCTTCTCTGCATCCAATCAACAAATATGTATGTATTGAATGTCTAAGTGGCTGTTGCAGTGTTAGGCACTAAGGATAAAATGACAAGTACAAACTAGATTTGACCATCACTACATTCAGGAGCCACTTTCCTTCACCACACATCCCTGGAGAGGGGACAAACCATGGCCCAGAACCAATGATGAAAATTGCAATGCTATGGTCTCAGTCCCAAGATGGCTTCGGGGTAAGAGGAAGGAAATTTCTGAGTGACAAAGCAAGTAGAATTCTCACACTCTAGTTGTTGCTGGGTGGCAGACATTTCAGAATTACTCTGGGAATCAGGCTGTGATGGGGACAAGAGTCCTTGTTGTTTTGTACCCTGCCTTCTGTCCCAGGCTACCCCCAAAAGAGCAGAGGCTCTCCTCTCCCTCCTCCTCCATGCCAGTCACCTTCAAACAATTTGAGCTGCACAATCACCAGAGACTATCTTTCTGAGCATAGCACCCCCAATGTATGTACGTTTATGTATAAATTATATACATAACCTAAAGTTGATCCATACAATAAATGTTTGTAAAGCTTAGTTTCCTTCTTATTCATTAGGGTGTATATCTGCAGATGCTTATTTGATGGGCGCCGTTGGTACCTCCAGCCCTCTGGTAGAGAATAATACCGTCTTTGCTTCCCTGTTCTGTATGTGTGGCGAAGGATCCAGAGCATGAAGAGAAGGAATTAGAGCCAGAGATGCTGGAGAAAGGGGGCTGCTTTGGCAGACTGCCAGGGATGCGGTGGGGTGACCCGGAGAGCCCCTCGTGGCGGGTGGGGGAGCTGGTTGCGGAGGCCTTCGGGTCTGTGCGGGATGGGAGGGGTGGTGATTCTGAGAAGTGTCCCTGGGTTATGAACCAGAGCCCTTTGAAGCTTCTTTATGGACGGAAGTCAAGTCTGGGCATACTTGTTAGATGCCTTTAGCTTCTGGGCTTTTCTGAATGTGACCCTCTTGAAAGATTGGAGGCAGGGTGGAGGGGAATGTTTTGTCTTTTAAGTGGTAAAAGAAGAAATACTGGTTTGAGGCAGGTCTCTCAACCTCGGTGTGACGGACGTCTGGGGCCAGATCACTCTCCGCTGTGAGGGCTGTGAGGGCCGGAGTGAGCCCCGTAGGCTAGCATAGCAGCTCTGTGTCACGAGCATTCCCATCCCCCATGGCCCCAGGCACTGCCAGCTCTCCTGGGGGACCCGCTGTCCTCCTGCGCACAGCTGGTCTGAGGAAGCAAAGGTCAGGATGGGTTTTTCTCTGGGACAAAAGTCTGGGAAGTAGAATTATGGGGTGTGAGGGTGTACACATTTTCTTAAAAAAGAAGTGTAATTTCTAATAATAAAGTTATTACACTGTAGTTGCAGAAAATATAGAAAATGGAGGAATCCACAAAGTAAACAAAAAGACTCATCCCAACACACCCAGCAAAGATAACTATTCCTAATATTTCATTTTATAATCGTCTGCCATTTTGTATGCATATAAATAGAAATATTTTCTATTTTTAAACAAAATGAGATTATAGCACATGCACTGTTCTGTAATGTACTATTTTCATTGAATGGTATATGACGACCGTGTTTTCATAACAACGAATATGATTCTGCAACACAAATATTCCTGGCTGTTGACTGCAACCGTGTGAGTGTATTATAATTTAGCCAATCCCCTATCGCTCCTCAAACATTTATTTTTATTACACAATTAATGTGTGTTTATTGCAGGAAAATGTTAGAATTAAAATAACCACAATGCCACAAGTACACACATACCACAATCTCACCAGCCATTGATAATGGGTGTTAATATTTTAGTGCACATCTTTTCTTGCAAAAATGAAAATAAATGTTGGTATGTACGACTGTGTTACTTACTCTTTTCACTTTACAATACGACGATGGTGTCCACACTTGTATGATACCGTTCTTGATGGCTGCGTAGAATTCCATCGTATGAAAAGACATGATTTTATAGAACCGAGGATTGCCTATTAATTGATGTATAGGCAATTTATTTTGCCATTCAAATTACACTGCAATCAGCAGCCTTGTCATTAATTATTTTTTAGGACGGATTTCTCCAAGAAGAATGGGTGGGTCAAAAGTCACGCAAAATGGGTTTGGATGTGGAAAATGAAATTGCCCTCTCAGAAACTAGCACTTTATGTTTCCACCAAGAATGTATGAATGCCCATACTTCCATACTCTTGCTAACACCGAATATAATGATGGTAATAATAAAGTGCCAATTTTATGGGTGAAAAACGATAGCTGGTGGCATTAATTTGCATGTACTTAAATACTAATGAGGCTGCACAGTTTTTTCAAATGCCTTTTGGTATTTGTATTTTTCCTATTGAAAAATGTTCATACCCTTTCTCATTTTTCTATTTGCATGTAATATTTCCTTGATTATTAATATGTTAAGAATATTAACCCTTGGGGCACCTGGGTGTCTCAATCAGTTAAGTGTTGGACTTTGGTTCAGGTCATGATCTCACAGTGGGGTTCGGGCCCCGCCTCGGGCTCTATGCTGACAGCTCAGAGCCTGGAGCTGCTTCAGATTCTGTGTCTCCCCCTCTCTGTGCCCCTCCCCCACTCATGCTCTGTTTCTCTGTCTCAATAAGAAATAAACATTTTTTAAAAAATACCGTAGTAGGATTAAATCATGCCAAACAAAGGGAAGGCTCATGTCTTATTCAAGTCTTCCTTAAATTTTCTGAAATCTTTCTGGAAACTTTTGTAATGAAAAGTGAAATCTTTCCTTATGTTGCACGGAGGATATGGTCTGTACAGTTCCTCTGTTTTTGTGTTATTTGTTCACAGAATTTATTTAGATATTTTGGTCGTGAAGGATCTGACCAGCTTATTCCAGGGGTGTTGCAAAGGAAGACATGTTTTCTGTGTCTAAGATTCAAGTTTTACAACACATATCCCCCCACATACACACCCACACGCATTATTAATAATATTATTCATATTCTTTATTTCCTGCCTGCTTTCTTTCTGCCTACTTGGTCTATCAGGATTGTGAGAAATGAATTATAGTCCTCAATTAGTAAAGTATATTCACCAAACTCCCTCATATTTCCATGAGTTTTTACTTTCTATATTTAAATGCGAGGTAATGTGGTGCATAAAATTTCATGACGGTGTGGCACTCCTTGCCCATGTAATGCTTTGTGTCTTATCTGTGGCTATATCTGAAAATAATCTTTGCCCCTTGCTTTCCTCCTGATTTTATACCTTGCTATATATTTATCTTTTGTAACTTTGCCAGGAAACATCTCTCACGAACGGCACCTAGCTTGATTTTGTTTTACCTGATACGGAAAGATGGACTCTTTCATCGGGTTTGTGTTAGACTTACTGTAAAACAGGGAGTTAAACACGTATTGTTGTAATTAGTGATTTCAGGCTTGCTTCTGTCACCTCGCTTCTGGTTTCTCCTTTTTGTTCTCCTTAAGATTTTATTGCCATTTAATTTGCTTTTTGTGTATTTCATGGTTTGGGGAAGTTCGTGTGTTCTGTTTTTAGCTTAACTAATTTCAGCTTTTCTGACACTTTCTCTTGCCCCTGTTTTCCTAGTTGCCAGAGTCAGTAGTCAAACAGCCCGCTTTGGGGTCTCCTTGTTTAAGACAACTATTAGAAGTTTTTCTTTTGGTTGCAAGAGACAGAAATCCAAGTGAAACTGCCTTAATTCCAAGTGGAGTGCACTGGATCCCTTAATCGTCAGTGCAGGGGTGCAGCGGCTGCTGATGAGATCAAGTCTGGGCTCTCGGATGGACCTCCTCAGCCCTATGCATGTATGATGTTATAGTTACATGCTGGAGGGGCTGTCTCCCGCTCACTGGGGCCCTAACGGGTGC